>NW_027514584.1:0-292500 GCF_048772815.1 Callospermophilus lateralis | reverse complement strand
TTGAATTTAGGGCTTGTTACTCATGACGGTTTTTAAACATTTATATACTTATTTAATTTATTATTATTATTATTATTATTATTATTATTATTATTATTATTATTAATTTTTTTTGTGTGTGTGTGTTGTTTTCTTTTTGGTACCAGAAATTCTACCCAGAGGCATTCATCCAGTGATTCACATCCCCTCCCATTTTTTATATTTTTATTTAGAGACAGGGACCCTTTGAGTTCCTTAGGGTCTCACTAATTTTCTGATGCTGGCTTTGAACTCATGTTCCTCATGAGTCCTGAGTTTTTACATGTAGGGGAAGCAGTATCTAAAATCCAGAACAAAAATCTGAAATCCAGAACTTCAGCTTAGCTCTTCATATATCTCATAATAAACCCCCTAATTTTCTAGCTTTCTGTTCACATATCCAAATCTAGGGTTCTCTGTTCACAGAGAATAAGTATAAAATACAATAGATAGTTTAATGACCATGCAACTAGGATAATGGGCCACACTCAAACACATCTGGAAGCTAACTGGAAGATATATTAATGAGAAGCATTAAGGCCTATTTCAAATGTAAAAGACCTTGAAGCCCAGTTTTGTGAACACCTTCATCAAAGTCCTTTGTCCCAGGGGTGATTCCTGATTGAATGGAATAAAAAAGAATGGGTAGTAGAAAGGATGAAAGTGAACCCATGTGGTACACAGGATGTCTTTTCCAAAGCCTATTCTTAATGCATTTTGCTCCATGTTTTGCCCAAAACCATCAGTAAATTTCTAAGATGGTATATCAAAAATAGTTTTTTTTTTCTGGTATCATTCCTCATACCACATAGTGGGAGTTCTATTTCTTATTGCTTAAATAGATTTTTTTCTTCAAAATTTATGACACAAGCACCCAGATGAAATTGGCAAACTGAGAAATTTTGGTTCATCTCAAAACTCCGGTTTCAGCAACATCAATCATTATTTTCCCATGTTTTATTTCAAATGGATGCATCATTTATAATGTTTTTTTTCAAGAACTGGAGGACATTTTTATAATATTTTAATTTATCATTCTGAAATTTTCACATGAGAAGAAAGCAGAATAAATTTAGGTGACATTAAAAAGAATGAATCTCTCCTAATTTAGGTTTCTGTGTCCCAATTAAGGATTTTTAAAAAGTGTAATGGGTTCTCAATTGAGGGTTTATTTATTTATTTGTTTATTTATTGTCAGATCATTTTATTAAAATAACCCACAGAAGGTGCTGAAGTTGTGGCTCAGTGGTAGAGCACTCACCTAGCATGTGCAAGGCCCTGGATTATGTGGCCCAGCACCACATAAAAATAAATAATAAATAAGTAAATAAATAACTCACAGAAACATTCCAAACTTTCCAGGAAACTCTTTTCTTCTGGTGTGGCAGTAAAAAAAAAGTGGGACTAACTTGAATTTAAATTACATGCAAGTTAAATCTCTCTCTTTCTCTTCCCCATCATGCTTAGAAGGCAAGCACTGTACAAGCTGAGTGATTTATCCAGCCCCATTTTTTGGGGGGGAAAGACCAGGGATTGAAGTCAGGGGCACTCTACCACTGAGTCACATCCCTACCCCTATTTTGTATTTTACTTAGAGACAGGGTTTCACAGAGTTGCTAAGTGCCTCACCATTGCTGAGACTGGTTTTGAATTCATGATCCTTCTGTCTCAGTCTTATAAACAGCTGGTATTACAAGCATGCACCACCATGCCTGGCCAACTTCAATCTCAAGGGCTTTAGAAAGCAAATTAAATCAAGGTCCATATCAATAACTTGGCACATTATTTAAAATATATTTATTTTTAGTTGTTGATAGACCTATATTTTATTTACTTATATGTGGAGCTGAGAATCAAACCCAGTGCCTCACATGTGCCAGAAAAGTGAGCTACCACTGAGCCTCAGCCCCAGCCCCCTGGTACATTTTTTATGGGGGATATTGGAGATTGAACTCAGAAACTCTCCACTACTAAGACACATTCACAGGGTTTTTTGTTTGTTTGTTTGTTTGCTTTGTTTTGTTTTGTTTTTACTTTACTTAGAGACAGGGTCTCACTGAGCTTCTTAGCACCTGATTTTGCTGAAGCTGGCTTTTAACTTTTGATCCTTCTTCCTCAGCCTCTTCAGCAACTGGGATTAGAGGCCTGCACCAACACATCAGCCCCTGGTACCTGTTTTAATACCTGTTTTACATAGATTTTAACCAGTAGCCTTAACTTTTATCTAATATATGTTTGGATTGAATCCATAACCCAGAAACCAGTGAAACAGAGAATCTATTTTTTATCTCCAACATTGCTTTCAGTTATGACAGTGTCTGAGTTAAGTTCCTCCATTGAAGAATTTACTGTGTGTTGTGTTCTCATTCTGACCTCCCATATGACCTAGTTCTGAGTTTTAGAATATCTGAAACAAGGTTCCCAGAGATTCCAATTTTTTTGGAGTATTTAGAAAAAAACCACTGAGTCTTGCCTTTGAGAGACCAGTTTGAATTTTAAGTGTGTAGCTTCTGAAGGAATGGACTAATTGGATGCTTTGCAACTGGAAGGCATTTTCTGATATACTTTCTATCTAAAAGGCACTTCATTTGTTTCCTTTTATTAGATGCTGAAATAAAGATACAGTAAAAATAGAAGTGTGGCAATATCTTTAGCAAAAGAATTCCAATTCCTTTACATATATACCTAGAATTATCATTACTTGATTGTATGGCATTTTTTTTACCAAGAATTATTATTTATATATTTTTTTATTTATTTAGATACTGAAGATTAACCCAAGGGCACTTTACCTATATGCTACATACCCAGTCTCCAACACATTTATTTATTTATTTTTGAGATAGGGTTTTATGGAATTTTTTAGGAACTTGCCAAGTTCTTGAGTCTGGTCTTTAACTTAGAATAATCCCCTAGTTTTCAAACTCTCATCCTCCTAAGCCACTTGGAGTACAGACATGTACAACCTTGCACTGCTACCCCAAATTCTTACTAGTGGATTATGTGGCATTTTTATTGGGGGCTTTTAAAGAACCTTAACACTTATATAAAAATATATTTATTAAATTTATATTGTCATCAACATTTTCATATATTTGTGTACCCTGGAATCCCCATTAATTATGAGATATTTGCTTGGTTTTGTTTTGTTTGGTGATGAGTATTGAACCCAGGGGTGCATACCACTGAGATACATCCACATTCCTTTTTATGTTATATATTGAGACAGGCTCTCACTAAGTTGATTGTAGCCTTGTTATGTTAATGAGGCTGTCTTTGAACTAACAATCCTCCTGCATCATTTTTCATAGCTTCTAGAATTTCAGGAATATGGCACCATACATGACAATTTTAGATTTTTATAATAGCCATTTAAACAGCACTGCATAGACTGCAGAAAATCTATTTGATTAATGCATTAAATCCCTGAGGCAAGTTTATGTGAAGTAGCCAGTGTAGGAGTGTTTTGTAGAGATTAGCAAGGATGGTGGAATGTGATAGACATTATTACCTAAAGTACATGTATGAAGACAGGAATTGATGTGAACATACTTTATATACAAACAGATGTATGAAAAATTGTTTTATATGTGTAATAAGAATTGCAAAGCTTTCTGCTGTCATGTATTTAAAAATTAAAACAAAAAAAATATTTCTTGGAAATAAAAAGGGTTTTTTTAACTCCTTTTTTGAATTACTGTTGGAAACTATAGTCCATAGTAGTCCTAGAAATACATGTAAATTAATTTGTTTGCAAGTTGTGAATATTTGTACATGATCAGTCACATTTTTATCTAAAGCTTGGAACTTCAGAAAATAGTAGCTTGAACAAAATTTGTTAAAGTTTAAAAACTCAGTGCACAAACATTTTTCTTAGGAGCAATTGGTAGTTGTGGAGTTATTACTGTGGTTAACTGTGTTGGGGCAGGTCTCTGGAAGTGTTAAAAATCTCACTCAGGGTATTGGCAATTTACTGTATTTTACACTATTTACACCCACAATACAATACTGACAGAAAAAGCAATTGATAAAATATGCTGATAAATGTCTTGAAATAAATGGACACCTTTGATATTTGGCTATTTCTCTGCATTGATCCCAGCTCATGGAAAAGTTGGAAATACATTTATGATACCTAGAAAATCACCATATTTTTTGTTCCCTAGATACATGTGTGTTACTTCTTCCACAATTCTCTTTACTGAGGGTAATTCTGGCAATTGGGGATTTGGTCCCAAATGGGGTACTTTGCTCAAGAAATAGCTAATGCTTAGTGTACTGCAGCTTTTCTGCTGACTGAAGGTAGATATTTTCTAAATTGTCTAATGTATCTTAATCTATGTATTCATTTGTGACGTTAAAAAGGAAAACTTACAACATGAGTAGCTTTTTATTAAATTTGTATATAGGTAGAAGAATGATCCATAATTTTAACATTCTGCTTTATTTTTAACATCATTCCCCCTTAACATCTGCCTTTTTTGTGTGTGTGTTGCTAAGGTTGTAACCCAGTACCCTGCACATTATGCACACATTCTTTACCACTGAATTGTGCCACCGGTCCAAAATTCTAACTTTAGATTGATCAATTTTATGCCTTCATGTCTAATGTTATTTTTCACATGGTTGAATTTGGGTAGACCTCTCTGTTGCTCTTAACAATACTAAAAGTGGACACAAATATGGATTCAGATTAGTTCACATTATAATTCTTCGGTCTGTATTATTGCAATATAGTTTCTAATTCACATATATTACATGTCACATAACAATCACTATAGTATTTGTTCTTCTAAATTAAAGGTGTGGAAGTATTTTACATATTTACTTCCCATTAAAATTTAAAAAATGGTTTTGTCTCTTTTATTAAAACAACATCATGCTGAAATTTTATGAAAAAAATTATACTTTATAATTTGGGGGGGATTTTTTTAATTGGTTCTTCAAAACATTATAAAGCTCTTGACATATCATATTTCATACATTAGATTCAAGTGGATTATGAACTCCCATTTTTACCCCAAATAAAGATTGCAGAATCAAGTCTGTTACACATCCACATTTTTACATAATGCCATATTAGTAACTGTTGTATTCTGCTGCCTTTACTATCCTCTACTATCCCCCCTCCCCTCCCCTCCCATGTTCTCTCTCTACCCCATCTACTGTAATTCATTTTTCTCCTTGTTTTTTTTCCAATTTCCCTCACAACCTCTTATATGTAATTTTGTATAACAATGAGGGTCTCCTTCCATCTTCATGCAATTTCTCTTTTCACTCCCTTTCCCTCCCACC
The DNA here is from genome assembly GCF_048772815.1 of Callospermophilus lateralis. NCBI lineage: Eukaryota > Metazoa > Chordata > Mammalia > Rodentia > Sciuridae > Callospermophilus > Callospermophilus lateralis. The sequence goes on along the minus strand of NW_027514584.1, from coordinate 287,187 downwards.
TCATGTCTCTGTTTAATGTTAATCTTTTCCTCATGCTCTTCCTCCCTGATCTGTTCTTAGTTGCTCTCATTATATCAAAGAAGACATTTGGCATTTTTTATTTTTTTTTCGGGATTGGCTAGAGTTAATAACAAGAATTAATAACAAGAATCAACAAATGGGACTTACTCAAACTAAAAAGTTTTTTCTCAGCAAGAGAAACAATTAGAGAGATAAATAGGGAGCCTACATCATGGGAACAAATTTTTACTCCTCACACTTCAGATAGAGCCCTAATATCCAGAGTATACAAAGAACTCAAAAAATTAAACAATAAGATAACAAATAACCCAATCAACAAATGGTCCAAGGACCTGAACAGACACTTCTCAGAGGAGGACATACAATCAATCAACAAGTACATGTAAAAATGCTCACCATCTCTAGCAGTCAGAGAAATGCAAATCCAAACCACCCTAAGATACCATCTCACTCCAGTAATATTGGCAGCCATTATGAAGTCAAACAACAACAAGTGCTGGAAAGGATGTGGGGAAAGGGGTACTCTTCTACATTGCTAGTGGGACTGCAAATTGGTGCGGCCAATTTGGAAAGCTGTATGGAGATTCCTGGGAAAGATGGGAATGGAATCACCATTTGACCCAGCTATTTCTTTTCTCAGACTATTCCCTGAAGACCTTAAAAGAGCGTACTACAGGGATACTGTCACATCAATGTTCATAGAGCACAATTCACAATAGCTAGACTGTGGAACCAACCCAGATGCCCTTCAATAGATGAATGGATAAAAAAAAAAATGTGGCATTTTTACACAATGGAGTATTACGCAGCACTAAAAAATGACGAAATCATGGAATTTGCAGGGAAATGGATGGCATTAGAGCAGATAATGCTAAGTGAAGCTAGAAAAATTATACTTTAAAGTTAGGAAAAGTGTTTGGTTTTGCAAATAGGAGGTTTATTTACACACATGTTATTTCTAATTAAGTATTTTATGTGTTTCTGAAAATTTTTATTTTGTAGTAAGTTTTACATAATTTCCTTGAAAGCCTCTATACATATGATGTGTTAAACAGATATCAATATTATATAATACTTCTGTGATATTTTGTTGGGTTATTTAGATAGGATGTAATAAAATAAAATGTTTCTGGTCTCTAAAATCCAATTTTTCGCAGACTTCAGTATTTCTTTCTTCTTTAATATACTTTCTCTTTATTCAAATATGTAACAATATAGCAGTAGCCTTATGCTATCACGTAACTGCATACTAACAGAGCTCACTATGATACTTATTGAGGAGCATCACATATATTAAAAAGGTAAACAGTTTGCATAAATGAATAACAGTTATTTACATCTCCATCTTTAGTTCATGAGAATTTGTTTCATGTTCTCATCAATACTATGTAATTTTTGTATCTGATGTTATTTTCTATTTCTCTAATTTCTTATTTTTTTTTAAATTTTTGAACATTTATATTATATAAAATAGTTATTTAAGTCTCTTTTCTGCTTTTCTCTTGGTGTATCTTTCATTTTCTTTTTTATTAAAAATGCTTAGTTATATGTAAGTTCTTGTTCTTCCACTGTCTCTTCTCTTTGTATCTTATAATGGTATTATTTGTGAATAAAATTTTCATTTTAATGTTGCTCAGTTTATGAATTTTTAAGATATTTTGTTATACTTATTGAGAAGAAATAACAACTTTTTTAAAATTGAGATTGAAAGAAAGGGTGCCATTTCACTGAGTTTTATCCCCAGGCATTTTTTGATACTTGTTACTCTTTTTTTTATAATAATATGATTATTTTGTATGAAAATTATACAGTGTATTTTGAGATGTAATATATATACATAAACATAGTAGTTGCACAAACGGCAAAAGAAAATAAACAGTTTGTGGTAATGTTTAATTTTGTATTTATTAAACACATACAAATTTGACTTTAATTAAATTAAAATGATAAGGTGAAAATTATAATTTTCATAGAAACCAGTAAAAATAAGTGATTTGTTTATACCTGGTGCTTCTTAATGACATGTGCTTCTGACATAAGGTGCTCACTCACCTCAAACATAAAGCTGTAATACCAAGCTCTCATCAACAAGAATCTCCAGAACTTTGATTCAAAATACAGATTTTTCTACTTGTTAGTTGATTATCACAAGTATTATTCATAGCTAAAAACAAAACAAAACAAACAAACAAACCTGACAAATTGGGTGGCCAATGTCATGCGCACATATCTTATGTGTCTTTGTGACTCATTCAACAAAAGATCTTAATTTAAAGTAGTGGTGTTTAGTTTTGATTTCCAATGTTTTAAAAACACTGATGCCTGGATTTCTCTCCAGGGATATGAATTCCAGGGATATGGATTACATTGTTTTAATGCAACTTTTTTTTTAATTAAAGAGCACTTCAGGTCACTGTACACTTAAGTCAGAACTGGGAATCACTGGTTCAAATTTGAATATGCATTAGCTCGTGTGGTTTTTTTGTGTGCTATGTGGATTTATCCACTTAAGCCTTTCATATAGGGTTTTAGGGAGAACAGATTTGCCATGTTGAAAAAAATAAAAGAATTATTTTCTTAAATTTTCAGGTGTTTAGTCAAGCTGCTGGTTGAGGAAATATCTTGTCAGTAGATCAATCTTGTTCTCTTGTTTCATATCAAGAAACTATTTTATTAAAAGAATGTCTATGTTTAGCCTAGGTTCAAAATCATAAGTAGATGATGAACACCAAAAAAAGAGAATAAACTAAGTTGAAGATGTACTGTGTGTTATGCATATTTTTACTATTATCTCATGGTGAGATATAAAAATAAATCATTTAGCTTTATTTTCAAAACATAGTCCAAAAATGATTTATTCAAATTATACCCTATCAAAAAGAAATAAACAAACCAAAACTTGAGTGTTCTTGAAAGTATTTGAATAGTAAAAAGTAATAAAGGATATAAAGCTTAAAAAGTGCTTCGATAGCAGAGATGTATTTCTTCAGTTCCTAGAATTGTAGAAAAGGTTTATGATTTTTTTTTTTTTGGTGCCTGGAATTTATCCCAGGGTCTTTTGCATTTCAGGCAAGCACTCGATCAATTGAACTATATCAAGAGCCCTAGAAATTTTGCGTGATTATTGTTGCCTAGGAAAATCTTTGAGGTTTTGTGACAGAAAGTTGTGATTCTGAGTTCAAAACCTGATTAGCTTCTTATTACCTGTAGTATTATAACTTTTTATTAATTTTGAATAGACATACAAATATTCTCTAAAAGAAAGGAAAAAAAAGTATAAATGCAAAATATCTCTGGTTCCATATTCTTCCCTGTTTCCCAGAAAATTGGCAATTCTCTTTTATAGCTGTCCTTATCAAGAGGCAATATCTCTTTGACAAAATGAGAATAAAATAATGGCAATTATATTACAGCCAGTAGAAGAGAGAAAATATGGAAAATTATTGGTATTCTGCTTAGACCTAAAGTGTCTTGAATTCTTCCAGTTCTTATCCTTGTAAACCTCATTATCTTAAGAAGAAGAAGCTCATATTAGGCTTATAAAGAGAAGAGGCCATGTGGATGAAAATGAAAAGACCATAGTGGATAGCCATCTCTGGGGTACATTTCCAAGATTAAAAAAAAATGCAGCACTCAATGACCTGAGATTCTAGCCCTTATTCATGCCTGGATTGGATAATATTCCCTGTCACTCAAAAAAAAGTCTCACTGGTCTAAGATTCAGTGTGGATGATCTGAAGCCCTTTCTAATCAAGAGCATTTTGTAGGAACTGTCCAATTATCTTTGTCATCAGGGAGTAGGAGGAGGGTGGGCTTTCACTCTTACTTCTTATCTCCTGAGTCCTCCATTTTATTGAAATTTGGCTGGAATTTAGTCTCACAGTTCAGAGTCATAGGTTGTTCTGTGCAGGAGCTGAGGATCCCAAGCAGGCCCAACTCCTGAGAACCTTGAAATGGTGAGTGTACATTGGCCTATCAAGGGACGCTGTGGGAGAAAGACTATTGAAACCACAAGACTGGCTGTGGTGAAAATAGGAGCTAGCAGATTGGTACTCTGGGAAGTCTCTGGAGTCTGCAGGTTTAAGTTCTCCACTGGGTCACTATGTCCTCAGTTCCACTGGCCAACAGGTGGGGTAAAAAACCAGCCTCTATCTCAGAGCAAAGCCTGTCCAAGGAAGGGACATTACCTTTTTCCTTGAAAAGACCCACAGAGCACACCTAGGTACATTTCCACCCTGCTAAGTGGTTTATCTAAAAATAACAGGAGAGATCTGCTGCACCAGGTGTCCCTGACTCAGTCAGGCTAGGTGGGGACCCATAGCAACCCCCTAGCAGCCACCAATCAGCATGAGACAGGGAAATACCTGGGATGCCAGATGACACTCCCATTAGTTTATGGTGGTTGATAATGTGTTGAGAAACCATGTAGTTCAGCACAAACACCCCTCTTGGCTTAAACCAATCAGTTCAAATGAATAGCCCTTTTGTATGGACCAATCACCACTACCCAACTTGTTCCCGCCAGTGAATGTGCTAATCATGTTTTAGAGTTGTTATTTGATTTTCCCGCACACAGTGTGTGATGATTTACTAAGAGATGCTATGATGTATGTGAGGGTCCCTGCTTTCTCCAAAGAATGTATAAAACTGCTGCAAATCCTGGGCTCGGGGCCTCTCAGAGTCACCAGTTTCTTTGTGTGCGCGTGGAGGACCAAGCTAGCTCGCAATAAACACCTCTTTGTTGTTTACATTGATCTTGGTCTCTGGTGGTCTTTTGGGGTCCCAAATTCGAGCATAACACAACTTCTGGCATATATATCTTTTTGGCTTAAAAGATGAGAAAATAAATGTAAATTGCAGCTAAATTTCAATTTCAAAAAAAATGAAAAAGGTTTTTAAAATTGCCTTTTTTCTTTCCTCATCATTTATTATAGGTTTCTTGTGTGACTGTAAGTGCAGGTTATTTAAAGTGGATACTAGAGTTTATCATTGATAATTTCTACAGGAAACATAAATAAGAAATATCTCTACACTATGGCTGCAGGAAAATGAGTAAATTTCCTTAAAATAATATGATAATTAAATTGTTAAATGACATATTTACTAATTATTCACTTCTTAAAAAAATTTTATTCTGCAAAAATTTTTGCAGTGAATCATAAATTCTATTATCTGGATTTTGGTGTTTAATATAAAATCATATGGAGTAAAATTTGGCCAATCCTAGATTTGGTGTTTACTTATTGATATGTTGTGTAGATAGCAACTAATTAGCACATTAATTTTAGAAATAGTTACTTTTTTGCTTTTCAGTTTTTTAATAACCTTTTAGATTTACTTCCTTACTGAGTCACTCAGGGCCACTGATGTGTTTTTGTTGTTGTTGTTGTTGTTGTTTGTTTGTTTGTTTCATTTTGTAATCTCCAGGCATTTGCCCTTCTAAGAAATCTGTCTTGAGAGCTCTGTTTCTGAAGAGTTTATTAACATGGAAGAAAAAAAAGTATTTGTGTTGCCCCTGAAATGTATTCTCAGTGCACTCTCTTCAAAATGGAGAGAAAATAATATTTTCCCAGACTGACATCCCTGTGTCAGGAGTTAATAATACATTGATGGTCTTTGAATAAATTTTATACAGTTCTATCTTGTCATCATTTTCTGTGGGCTGCTGAATTTCCATTTAGTATCCAGATACCCATGTTTTCTTATCTTTACTATTTATTATGGAAATAACTTTAGAGGGCATAGATAAATAATGGAGGCTATGAATACCTGTATTTTCTGTAGTGCACAGCTGACAAAGTGCTGGGAAGAAACTGAGCAGATACTAATTGGTTAACCAACATCTGCCACTCACATAAATTTTCTTTCAAAACTTATAATAACTTTTTCACTTTAGGCATCCATGTCATCCACAATCCCAAGTATAAAAGTTTGAATCTTTTTTTTTTTTCTGAATTCCAGGTTCCCTTTCTCTTGTAGTTCAATGTGATGCAAATTGCTGAGAGCCATAGCCAAGTAGGAATGAGGCAATTTCCTTGTCAGCCTACCTAATGTTGCTTAGAGGGAGGACTCTCCATTGTGGAAATGGGCTTGCCTTGGACCCGGGTCATTTGCAGTGACAATGCATGAATGTTTGAGAGTTTTGATTTGAAAGGTGACTTTGCTCGGGGGATTAGGGCGGATCTGGGTTTAGGGTGGGTCCTGCTAGGAATAGGGCGGTTCCAGGTTTAGGGTGGATCCGGCTGGGAATAGGGCGTATCCTGCTGCCTTAGGCGCCTGCTCCTTGAGTTCCCATGGAGTTTTCAGGGAGTTCTGAGAGAATTGGTGGGCGAAACTGGGTAGAGGCAATGTACTTTCCCCAGAACGTGCGTGTAGCGTGCCTGTGAGAGTTCGGGAATAAAGAGTTGCTGTTGGAATCTACAAGTTTTGGTGGTGGCTCGGTTATCTTGTGCCCAGACAGACTGCGGCATTTGGCGGCCCATGCGGGGAGCGTCTGAAGCTTGGAGGTAAGTGAAATTGCTCGCCCCTGAGGAAAGGCGAGAGAATGGGTGACCATTTCAAAAAACAATGTGTTCTTGTTTTGATTTATTTTGTTTTTATTTCAAGTTGCCTCTTCCTAGAACTTTCTCAGGCAAACTGGGGAAAATGGTTGACTCAAGGTTTGAAGTTGTTCACCCCCAAAAAAGAGAAATTGTTAGAGGAAGGAGGCACCCCAGTAAGATGAAGAACAGTTAGGACATATGTTGATATAATACAAAAATGTAGACCATGGCTTTTTAAAGATGAGTTATTAAGTATATCAATGGGACCATCATGGTATGCTGTAGAAGGATTTTTCTTCAACAAGAAAGAGATGGCTAGTTCTGTATACTACGTTTGTCTAAGATCTTGGTTTTTACAGACATCTGATTAATTTACGAATTTAAAGTGTTGAAACATTAACCACTATATATGAAATCAAGTATTCTTTACTTATTACGTTCCATAAGGTAATATATTTAAACATTATGTGTGCTTTCATAAATTGGTAAATGGAAAAAAAATTTAATATTGCTTTGTGTCTGTGTCTTTGCTGAAACAAGGTTACTAAGAGTTAAGATTCTATCAGGTGTAATTTATATACAAAGAGTATAAGAAGTTTCAGTTGGATTTCAATTATAGTATTATAGTAACATAAAAAACATAAAAATATTTCATCTTATTAAAGTGGAGTAATTTGTCTAAATCCAAAAATTTTATAAGGGTCATTTCAAAATGTGAATTTTTTAAAAAAGGGTTAACAGCTAGAAAAGAGATATAAAAAGATTCAAGATGTGGAAATATATTTTAATATAAAAGCATAAAGGAAAAAGAAATATTTCTAGATGAAATAATTTTGTGTGGTAAAGTAAAAAGTTGTAAAATGTCTAAGTAAGTTGCAAAAGGCTTTAAAAGGTTAAATTGAAGGTAGTTAAGATGCCTTTATGACAGAGAGAAGATTGCATCATTCAAAGCCTTGTTAATCTTAAAAGCATTACTTAAAAAAACATGAAAATGGGAAGATAATAGGATAAAAGCAATTTGGAGAAAGAATATTAGAAATTTGAAGTGAAAAACTTTGAAGACACAAGTACAGGAAGGTTAAAAAAAGATAGAGAAGATTTAGGAAGATAAAAAAAGATGTAGGAAGACAAGAATTTTAAACCCACAAAATAGGAAGAAAAAAAAAACTAGGAGGAAAAAAAAGCAACAAAGGGTAAATATACAAACCTTAGAAGAAAACTAGAAGATAGAAACAAGATAAAAATGGTTAAAAAATTCACATAAAGTATTTCAGATAAAAAATACAAAAAGCTAAGGCAACTATTAGATACAGACATTCAAGATAGAAAAATGTAGAAGAGAGAAGTTTAAAGTAAAATATTAGATAAAATGGAAGAACAAGGAGATTTTTAGTAATTTTTTCAAAAAGCCCATCAACTTTAATTTCTGTTGGTGCAGAAATTAGAAGTCTCAGATGAGGGTGTTAAAATTTACAGACAAGAGCAAATTTAGAAAACGTTAAACTACATCAAAAAATTAAAAGGACTAAAGTAATTCTAAAAACTAAGGCAAAATGCTTTTGGAAGACTTGAATTTAAAAGGATCTTTAAATTTCCAAAGGATGCATATAGGATATTTTGGAACATCACCCCTGAAGAAAAATCAGTTAATGTTTTACTTAACAGGAATCCCATACAATCCTCAGTGACAAGGCATAGTTGAAAGAGCGCATCAAACTATTAAGATGTACTTATTAAAACAGAAAGAGGAAATTGGAAAGGAGTATATATATCCCCCAAAGATAAACTTAAAATAACCCTTTTTACTCTAAACTTTTAAAATTTGGATTCATCAGGACTTAGTGCTGCGGAAAGGCATATGTATCCAAAAAATGTACATAGGCCTAAGGTACTTTGAAAGGATATTCTAACTGGACAATGGAAAGGTCCTGACCCAGTGATTGTCTGGAGTCGGGGTTCTGTTTGTGTGTTTCCACAGGGAGAACAGCAGCTTATTTGTATTCCAGAGAGACTAACCAAAGCAATTTCTACAGACCAAAAAAAGATGATTTGACTCAAATCCATTACAGCTGATATCCAGAGCTCCAGCTTGGCTATTCTTACATCTGTGACAGTGATTAATCAGGATGCTTTTTTCAATATCTATTTTATTATTGCATTTTTCCACATCATAAAGTTCTATTTTATTTTTTGAGTTCATACAAACCCAGATTAATGTTTTTCTGATCATTTTTATTTTTTGACTGTGGAGTTTTTAAACATTACAATGAAAAATCCACCTGTGTAAAGCTACAAGGCCTTTACTATTGTCTTATGTGTTGTATGTTACGTGTGCTCACTTCTGTTTTGTGTTGTATGTCTGTATGTGCGTATGTCCATATATCATATATAAGGAGCACTCATGAATAAATGGATCCAAATTTTTTTTTATTATTCTCGTGATTTTAATGGTTTAATTTAAATTGGGTAAACAGCTATTGAGGATTGTTTTAATATGTGTACAAATAAAAGTTTAACAGGTCTGTTTGTTTACTTTCACCTTTCCTTTTCATTATATTTAATAATTCTGTTCAGGATAATGTAAATTGTTTAAAAAATTGTTTCCTTAGTACGAGTTAGAATGTTACATAATTTTTTTAGCATCATTGTCAGAATTCCTATCTTCATCCCAGTGCCAGTGAAGACAAAGATGAAACCAAACTACAGTTTCTTCGATAGTTATCACAGCAAACTGTATAAACTGATGCATCAATGAATAATAACTCAACAAGTAATGCTCATTCAAGGAGTTGATTTGTTTTGGGAGGAAATGTACATATTGATAGATTCCTACACTTTGAACTGCTTGCAGAAATTGCCTGGACTATGTATCACTTCTATGCATTGTGATCTATCTGTTGATTCAGCAAATTATGGTAGTGCTGGCATATCTTTGCTGATGTGTCATCAGTGATGCAATTTTTCCTAAGGAGCCATTGATTGGCTTGGTGTCGTGGCATTTCTGTATCCTCCTCCCTTCTACTAGTGATGGTCTAATTTTGGGGGCAAACCGAGGTGAGGCAAAGAACCTCACCCCCCCACCAGCACCAAGACCAAATTTGGGGGCCAACAGAGGTGAGGCAAAGAACCTCACCCCCCCACACTTGTGCATAGGCCTATCCACAAGTATGGTTATATGCTGGACTGGTAATCAGTGGCGGGTATGATCCAATTGCAGTGGTATCAACCTAAGACAGAAGGCTGACACCTAGAGATCAGTTCATCTGATGATGGGTAAGAACCACATGTTGAATTGGACAAACCTAACAGGCACAGTCCCTAGCCACATTGCTTGTTGCTTAATTAAACAGAAGGGAGGAGGTGCTAAGAGCAACAGCCAAGTAATATGATGCATGGCATTTTTGGTTGAAAGGTGATGCCAGCAAGCCATTGAGATGATACAATTATGTTAAGATCTGCATTCATATGGATATCGGACTCCTGCTCTCCACCTTGGCCTGCTACAGGACTCCTGTAGAGTTCCCATTGGTTGGGGAAATGTGGTAGGAGGGAATTCCGGAGGAGGGACTTCCTATTGGGGTTCGGGAGAATGCTGTGTGGGTCGGTCGGCAATCTTCCCGGGAGCATACAGGGCATTGGTGGCAGTTTCAAAAATAAAGTTTGTTCCTGCTTGAGTGGCTCGTGATTTTGTGCCCAGCCAGACTGTGGCAGAAGTGTTTCCATTGGCTATCCAGTGTTATTTCTAAAAGTCAAAGTATTTAGAAAAAGGGGCTAAGGGAAAAAATACTGTTTTCCTCGCACTCCTATCCCAGGAGCCCTTTCTGGACTCAGAGAAAACTGATACAGAAGTTTCATTGAATTCTAAACAGAAAGGATTTTCTCATCTGTGTATCATCAGAGATAAATTAGGTCCTACCTCCTTTTTTCTACAAGTGACTTTTTCTACAGTTGATGTTGATAAGAAACTCAAAGCAAAAAAAAAATCTCAAAAAGACACACATAATATAATAAACAAACATTTACATGAATGTCTGTGCCTTTGCATGGGAATGGGTTGCTTTTGAAAACTGCCATCTATCAGTAAATAATCTCATTTAACAGGGGCAGGGGTATGAATACCCCACACGGTGTTTCTTTTGGATATCTGACACCTCCATCTATTAAGAAATCACATCTGATTACAAAATTTTCTGATTTTTTTAAGAATACATCAGCTGCTCTCTGGAGCTGTACTAGTTGGTTCATTAGACTTACACTCATAAGCAAAAAGAAAGGAATGAATCAAAGGAATGTGACACAACGACCAGACCTTTCTAAACCCTTGCTCAGCTGCTTCCTGGGAGATGGTCGTTTGGTGCAGTTTCTAGCTGTGTTTGGTAAAGCCACCAAAAGGTTTACACGCATGCATGCATGCTTTCCTGCATGCACACACGCCCACCTCCCTGCATGCACATGCACAAACTCACATAAACAAAGGCATTGACTGTTGTTCTCACCACATGTCAACCACCAGCTGGCACCAGGAAAGCAAATGTTGTCATCAAATGAATAAGTGTTCATTGTGGCACCTGCAATCGGTTCTCTGATGGAAACAAGCAGGGGGTTCACTTTCTATTTCAGACTAGGATGTCCTAGAGATCCTGGTGCTTGTTTCATGTACTGCCCCCTGCTAGGAGGCCAAAAGAAGTGGTTCCACTCCTCCTCAATTTTGATGGCCATTAAACACTGTGTTTGAAAAAAAGTGACTATTAAGCCCTGGGTTTCAATGCAAAGTCCATTGCATTTTTAATTCAGGGGGTGCTTATTTATTAATTGTGTCTTTAATGTTTTCAGAAGGCTCTGTGTGGGTAGTGCTGGGCTTGTCCATCCTACATGCCTTACCTGCATGACTGAGGAACATTGCTACCTTTGGCTCATTCTCCTGTTCACAGGCTGGGGTTGTGCTCTGGCTAACATTACAATAGTATTGTAAGGATTAAATGAGAAAGGTCATGAATGCGGCCACAGTGTGCCTGACACAGGAGAAGGGTTCAAGAAATATTTTTAATTGCTGTGTTTGGATCTTGAGTGTATCTCCAAGGCCCATGTGTTGACAGCTTCATTTTAGTGTAGGGGGATATGGGAGGGGAGGGGGGTAGAGCCTTTGAAAGTCGGGGCCTGCTGAGAGGCTTTAGGTAAATGGGGCATGCCCCAAAGAAGACTGTGGGGCCCTGCTGTCTTTCTCCCTTGTGATTAACCAGGGATCTGGTTAAGGATCTTTTCTTGCATATTCCTGCCATGATGTGCTGCCCCCTGCTAGGGGGCTAAAAGCAAGAGGTCCAACCAACAGCAGACTAAAACCTCCAAAACTCTATGCTAAACTAAACCTTTCTTCTTTGTAAGTTGATTATCTCAGGTATTTTGTCACAGGAATGGACAATTGGCTAACACAGTTAACATGATTCTTCAGAGACTGGCCTAAATCTGCCTGCTCTTCACCTGATATTACTCCATTCTATCCTGTGTGCTCAGGTCAGAGGCCAGGTTTCTTTTCTGAACAGGGAATTGTGAGTATCTGGTCTTTTCATCTTGATATTTCTCACTCCATTACTTCTCTTTCTCTTTTTTAGCTTCCACTCCTAGAAAGTCCATAGTCTTCCCTTCTGGAACCTATCTCCTCTAGAGATAGCACATGGGTTGTGCCAAGTGTCATTCAAAGGCAGTGACCCTTACAGTGCTCACTCAGTGGAAAAGACTGCAATGACTTGTTCATGCTGCCCTCCTTGGCCCAGGGTAAAGCACTGAGCAGAGTGGGCAAAGGATATATAACAACAAGTCCTGTCTTCTTGGTCCTGGTCCTTCTGGCCTTGCCCGAGCCTGCACTCCATCATTGTGATCTCTCATGGCCCTTTATATGCCTGCCATTGGGAGTGATTAGAATACTGCCTTTCCTGAGCCTTCTAGCCATGGCCTCCCCTCCTTGTCTTCCTTTCCTAGGTTTATCTTGCAGTCACTCTTTTTCAGAAACCTCTGTGGCTCCAGTTACAGCTGGGTTAGGAATGGTCAGGGAGAGTCCACTCTTCTAAAAGCAGAAAGAGAAGATATCAGGATGTTACTGTCTGTGGAGGAAAAAAAATAAATTGTCTTCTAAAACACAGATAAAATTTACAGAGCTTACTCTGTGCCAGACACGGGGCTCGATGGTTTGTCCACCCATATCTCTCAGTCCTCCTGAAAATTTCATGAGGTGGGTCATAGTCTTTCCATTTATTAATAAGGAATCAATGTAAAGAAGTTAACCTTGCTAAGGACATGTGGTATGGGTGTGTACCATGGCCTAATCATTTTCCTTGCCCCTTTCTTTATCTATGAGTTCATTGGCACCAGAACATGCATGCTAAATGCAGAGTAGGTTTTCTGCTAAATTCCCCCAGAAGCCAATCTGGCCACACACTGCAAACTAATATCTCTCAGGCCCAAAGTGCAGCCCCATGGCTCCTGGGCATACCTTAGTTTTACAAGGCTTCCAGTTATGTGGGGTCTCCCATTCATCCCCACAGCCTGTTCTTTGATCCTCAAAATTACCCTAGGATTTAAACCTGCATAAGTCCCACATTGCAGATGTGGAATGAGCAGGAGGGTTTCCAGAGCAATTATCCAAGGCAGTGGAGTGTATATGTGGCTGTACTGGAAAATAGACCCATGTTCTTCCAGTTTCTGAAAGCCTGCATGAGCCACTCACAGGCTACAAAACATTGGAAAGTCACATTATTTTTTCAGCACAAGTAGCCATTGAATATCGAAATCCTGAGTTTATAATGGAACAGTAAGAACTCCACCTTTTGTTTGTCTGCCCACATCTTGCCCAGAAGGTGACTTGAGGACAGAGTCCTGCTTAACAGGGAATGTCTTGATTTTACTGAATTTATTTCACAACCACCCTGGATGTTATTTAAACAAAGTTTATTCTTCCTATGCCCTCGTATGTGCCTGTATAATTTCTAGCAGGCAGATGTGGACTGGGGCCTTTGAGGTTTCTGGACAAAGGTGACACTGAGTCTGATTCAAGGGATTTAAATTTTGCTTGGACAGAGAAGGGCTTGGCCATGTGCCATCCTGCAGCCATTGGATTAAAATACCAGCAGAGTATGATTCATGCTGCTCCTGTGCTTGGCTGATCTGCAGCCAGAGAAAGAACAAGATGCTCAGAGATGCTTCTCAGAGTGAATGAGGTCATACAATGGCTTTCAGGAGAATTTTGATCTATTGGTTCAAGAACAGTTTGGTTAAGTGGAGTTTTAAAAGAGAAAACATGAAAGAACGGGGCCTCAGTATTTAATCAGAAGCTTTGGAACAGGCATTTGGGGGGAATATTGAAATCCTGCACAGAAGATTCACTGCGACTCAAACCTTTCCTGCTTTGGTTAAGTCTCCTGTGGATACTATATTCATGTTATAAATCTGGGACATGTGAACTCCTTTGCAGATTCAGTTACAACCATCTGTCATCTAAAGAATAAGGAGAATGAAATTTGGCACACAGTACATGAAAAGCATAGATTTGTTTGTTAGTTTGTTCCTTAGGTAAAGTTTTATATAAGTGAACTATTTTACAGAAAAAAAAATCAGAATTGATTTTGAAGAATCCACTTTTTTAATAGCTCATAAACTTTTTTATTTGTTCAAAAATCACAAACAGAAGGCACAGTGGTGCATGCTTGTTATTCTAGCAGCTTGGGAGTCTGAGGCAAGAGGATCACAAGTTCAAGGCCAGCCTCAGTAACTTAGTGAGGCCAAATCTCAAAAAATGAAAAGTGCTGGAGATGTGGCTCAGGGTTTAAGAGCCCTGGGTTCAATCCCCAGCACCAAATAAATAAACAAATAAATATCACAAACAAAAATAAATAAATCTTGTGTTGTCCTGTTTATCCCCATGACTGCCTTGATTTTTCACTCAGACTTTATTAAAATGTGCATCTCTCTGTGGGCCTTTCGTCAAAGCTCCAAACCTGAAATATTACCACATGTTAGGAAGTTGTCTTTAGATGCAATCATAGTGGTGTGGTTTTATATAATAAGAGAAAAAATGTCTCTTTTTTCTTTGGAAACACTTAATGAAATACTTAAAAATGAAATAATAAGAGCTGGTGGGGATCCAGAGAAAATAAAATTGGCCATGGGTTGACATTGTTGAGGTGGTATATGGTTACTTGGATTTCATTTGACCATTTTTTTGCATGTTTGAATTTTTCTATAGCAAAGAAAATTTTTAGTCATTAAGTAACCATGGAACACACTCTTCTCTACCCTTCTCCACAGTCTCTCTTGCTTTGTCCATTTGATATTTTTTTCCCAGCTTTGTCAGAGCAGCTTGACTCCATGTCTGTCTTCCTTCCTGTTATTCCCCTGTAATGGAACTGGAGATTTCCCCAGAGGCCCAGGAATTGAATAAAGATGGCCCTCAGCTGAGCACCAGTGGAAGGGGCTAGGGTCTTGAGGGGGCAGTGCCTAGTGAGAGTGTTTAAGTCACTGGGGCTGAACCTCCAAAAGAGATTTGAGACATGGGCCTCTCTTCCTCTCTCCCTCTGTTCCCAGCCATGAGCTGAACAGGTCTGTCTGCCCTGTGCTTCCCTCCATGAGGCTGCTTCACCACAGGCTAAAAGTCACAGGGTCAACTGACCATAAAATGACATCTCTGTAACTGTAAGTCAACTTTCAGGTAAGCTGCCTTAGCCCAGGAAGACCCCTAAAAAGGGGTAAACTGACCCTTTGAGGCTCATGGTTTTACAGAAGCTCATCCAGAAGAAGTAATCTATGCTGTCCTGTGTAACAGGATCAAACTCAGACTCACGTACAGATTCTAACATTTATGCTATGAATACTTATGCTAGTTTCTTCATCTCCCAGACTGGAAGAATATATGCCTTCAAAAAATGTTAGCTCCTCTTTTTGGTAAACAATTATTAAGATTTCCCCTGGAAAAAGTTCCATGTGTCTTCTCCCTGATGTCATGTATATTGGAGGCTTTAGGAAATTTGTGCAATAAAGCTGACACATTTTATTCATAAAAATTTTATCAAGACAAGGGGCATTGTAGCAAATGACCTCCTAGGCATGTCTCTTTTTACGTGTCTCAGGGACCAAGAGGCAGCGCCCTTGGTGCAAGCAGGGACAGGACCTGGGGGATGTAATGGAGGGTGCTTCTTTGGGCACCAGAGGACCCCAGATTCCGAAGTGGTTTTTGCCACTTCCTAGCTGTGTGACTTGGAGCCCATTGCTTAAACTTGCCAGGCCAATTTTTCCTCTGTGGAATAGGGAGGATGGTAATACCCTCTTCTTAGGGCAGTTGTGAAGACCCAAGGGGAGTCATTAAAGTTCTCACTGCTAAGATTACTACTTTGACTGTGGCCCACCTTATCCAGGGCCCTGGCAGGTGCAAGCACACAAACTCCCATTTGGCCAGTGAGAGGAATGCAGGCACACCTAGCACCTGGGTTTTAATTCTTTGTGGTCAGGGGGTGGGTGGAGGGGATTCAAGGGCATGGATACAAATAGAAGGTCTTCAATGGCTAGTCTTGACCCCCAGGCCCGGTGGGCAGTGTAAAGGAGAGCACCTCAAGCTGGTTCCAGATTGGGTCTGTGTGCAGCAGTGAGGGCGGGGGAGTGTGGGGAGGAGCAAAGTCTCCTGAGATCTCACTGCAGTTGTAGGGGTGCCTGCGGTGGCCAAGAGGTGAGCGGAGGACGGCGGTGTCAGCAGAGGCGGCCCTTGGGGGCTGAGGAGGGTGAGAGCAGAACAGATCGAGGCACAGGCTAGAGGAGTGGGGCGGCTGGCTTGCCTGTGTCTTCGGACGCAGCCCAGCGCTCCACAGCTGCAGTAGCGCCACCAGGTCCGCACTGTTCCGGGACCCACGCCTGGAAGGGTGGCCCTGGCTGCGGGCTGCCAGGCCAGTCCCCATGGCCAGTCAGCCCTCACGCTCCTGTGCAACTCCAGGGCTGCATCAGTTTCTGAGGGCAGGGGGTTGGTGCTTCTAGCCATGGCAGCACCTCTTTGCTTTGTGCCAGGCACTTAACTTGTGTGCTCTAATTCTTGGGCTACACAGAGAGGTGCAGCGCCCTGCCCAAAGTCACATTCCTGGGATATGGTGGGATGGGTTTCCAAACACCCATGGGCCTGCACCCTTCCTTTCCTCTGGTCCTTCTCCCAGCGGTGCTCAAAGCTGGTCCCCTCGATCCTGGTGGGGCTGCCAAGGGTGTGTCTGGGACTCACTCTGAAATTGGATGCAGAATGATTGGTGATTTCCTTCGGACAGGCTTTTTCCATGCCTTTTGTCTGATTCCCAGAACGTCTTCCACCCCTAAACTATCCTTTGGCCCTGTGTGAAAGAGCAGAGGTAGGCTTAGAGTGAACTTTGTACTCCAGGGGTGGGGTCACTAGCCCAACAAAGTGGAATACTGGAGCTGAAGTCTTTCCTCAGGCTAAGGAAAATTTGATTTCTGTTGAAGCGAACCACAGAACCAATCTCCTCTCCTTGGTGTTGAACTTTTTGTGGAGCCCACTTCAGATACTGCGCAGTGAGGTTCTGAAATAACAGAACCTGCCTAGACACATAAGTGAAAGTGGGTGCAATACTTTCACTTACATGTAAAAGAGAAATAAAGGGAGACAGTATATGACATGCGTTGCTATCTCACTTATAAC
The DNA here is from genome assembly GCF_048772815.1 of Callospermophilus lateralis. NCBI lineage: Eukaryota > Metazoa > Chordata > Mammalia > Rodentia > Sciuridae > Callospermophilus > Callospermophilus lateralis. The sequence goes on along the minus strand of NW_027514584.1, from coordinate 269,946 downwards.
CATAACTTTCAGTTGTGGTGGAAGACAGCATGCATTGGAATGCTTGCACCTGTTGCTAATAAAGAAGTTTTAGTTGGTTAAAGAAAAAAATATTAGGATCTAGTTCAAACAAGAAAATCAAATAGGGAGATGAAGATGAAAACTAGGGAGAACACACTTAGTGTTGGGATAACAATATTTATGCTAATAAAAAGGAGAGGCTAGATTAAAGTAGCGATGACATGCCAAGGTCAATTACAGGCTGCCTCAGTCTAACCACAGGTCATACTATGGTCCTTGCATAGATCCCTTTTTTTCCCAAAACTGTCGGAGCACATTCTTTGTGTCTTGTGCTTTGAGGTACTGCTACTTGAAGGAATAATAATGAACTCCTTCAGTTGCTATTAATAACAAGTAAAATATTAATAAGATTGAAATTTTTAGATTCATTAGGGTAAGATTTATGTGTCATCACATACTCTTAGCATATATGCTAGTCTATGTATACTCATTATTATAATTTAAATTTATGTTGAGTTAATGTATAGTGTGGAGAAATTAGCACTAATTTTTAGTTTTCTTATTCTCCTGAAACACCCCTTACTACTTTGTCTTACATAATTAGAGGCAAGAGGTGGGGGTGGGGTTTCCTATAAAAACTTTTACATATTGTGTCTTAAAGTAATGCTCATTTAAGTGGGCTTGATTAAACCACTTTAAGATCAAAATTTTTGTGACCAGGATGAATATTGATTACATAGATACATCCAAATCAAGCATTGTGTGAAGCCTAGATCCTGGCTCCCAAACACTAAATGCCCCCAAACACTAAATTGAGTGTCCCCCAATCTCTTTGATAACTAAAAATTTTCCTTAAGGACTGTTCTGCCTCTTTGAGAATATTATTAAAACATATCCGTTATGTACTTAATATTAACAAGGAAAGAGTGACAAAAAATCTCTTTCTGGAAAAATTATTTGTTTTGAAGTGTCTGACATATAAAAAAGGACATGATTTTGGTTAGTGACATTTTTGTCAATTATTCTAGAATCTTGGATGGCAAGGTTGTGTTTGTGTTTAATGGGAATTAACATTAGAAATGTCGACATCTAAACACTAGTATCATTTTAGCAATTTGATGTGAGAACAGAGTTGGGAAGTGACAGCAGTGTGTATGATAGCAGGTCTGAGTTGAGTAGAGTATACATCCGTGTCATCACTTTGGGGGGTGAGTTACTTACTAGAGATTGAACCCACAGGCACTCTACCACTGAGTTCCAGCCCTTTCTCCCCTTGAAACGGGATCTTCTGAAGCTGTTGAAGCAGTCTCAAACTTGGAATTCTTCTGCTTCAGCCTCACAAATTGTGGGGATTTACAAGCAAGCAGCACCATGCCCAGCTGTAATCACTTTTAAAATAACCCTTTCTACTTAATGGTGTAAATATTAGCAAATTTGGAAAAAGTAGATAGATGTACATATACCAGTCCTCATGGTATGACTCATTACAAATTATGTTTTCATTTGAAACACTGCTAGTTATGATAGAGAAAAATTAAAATAGAGTTTAACTCAAGCTATCTACAGTGTAACAAAAATTTCTTCAACTTGTTTAACTCTAAAAAGTATGTTTATTTTGACTTTTTAAAAATCTTGTAAGGTGTTTGTTGCTTATTACTATTGAAAGGTGCTATGGAAACAAACATGTAACTAAAGACTTCTCCGAAAAGATTATATTTTCAATTATCTAGAGATATATTGAATCTCTTTGACCTGAGAAGTCAGCCATATTGAAAATAATTAATTTTTATCATTTTGAGCAAGTAAAATTTCCCAGAGTAAAAGACATCAGTACTGTTAAAAATACTGTTAAAAATCATTACTTTTTTTTTCATATTCACATGTTCCTAAGTAAACTAAATAAATAATGAGTTACAAAGATATTGAAAAAGTCTCAGTTTCTAATTATGGTGGATATTTTGTCAAATGGGCAGAACATACATGCCTTTATGGAGTTTTACACTTGAGAGACATAAGAGTTAACTGGAAGAAAAACAAATTTTACCATACAATTCTGTGATTTATAATTAAGGCATTTCATTGATTTTTAAGATGCACATCTGAGATGGATGGAATCTTAAAATTGGCATGTCGTAACCACATGGCAATTTTTCTTCTGAGTGGTACATAGAATAAGAATGTTCTAAGTGTCTTAAAGGTGATGGCATCTCAGAGACAATGAAATAGGAAATATATAAAAACGTCAGCACATTGGTTAATTTTTAGCACTAAGAACTATTCAAAAGTGACTTGCTAAAAGAAGATACACATTTCTATATCCTTCTTTTTTTTTTTTTGTGGGGTGAGTACCAGGGGTTGAAATCAGGGGCACTCAGCCACAGAGCCACATCCCCAGCCCTATTTTATATTTTATTTAGAGACAGGGTCTCACTGAGTTGCTTATTGCCTCACCATCCCTGAGGCTGGCTTTGAAATTGAGAGACTCTTGTCTCAGCCTCCAGAGCTGCTGAGATTACAGGCATGTGCCACCATGTTCCACTTCTAAATCCTTCTGTCTAAACTAGAATTTTTTTTTTTTGTTTTGTTTTGCAAATGTCAACAATCTTTTATTTTGGCTGGGGTGGGGAGTGCTGCGCTGCCTGGCACCCTGAGCTATTGCTGCACCCAGAGCGATTATCCGGAGCCCAGAGGCGGCGAGAGGGAGAAGGCCAGGTCTGGCCGCTGCAGCAGCTGGCCAACCTGGGCCCTGCCCATTGGCGCCTGGGTGGGGCAGTAACCATGGCAACGGATGTTGTCAAGGGCCAGAGCCAATCAGGGCATCACCTGGGCTGTTTCAAAAGCCTCCTCAAAGCACATGGGGGAGGGGAGCGGAGGCCACGGTGGCGCGTGGGGGAGGGGATGCCGCAGTGGCACGTGGGGGAGGGGAGGGGAGGTCGTGGCCCCACGGGGGATGGTCCCCCTCGACATTGTAGCTTGTGGGGCTGGCATGCTCACTTGCAGCCCTTGGCCACCTTGGGAACGCTGGGCTTGGCTGCCTTCTTGGCCTTGCTGCTGCCACCGCAGCTGCCCTTGTTTTTAGTGGCGGCCTTTGGGACACTTGCTTGTTGGCTGCGGCATTTTTTGCGGGTCAGGGGTCTCCAGGGCACCAGGCCGGCTTCTTGGACTTGTGTGCAGCAGGCGGGGGCGCAGGGCGAACTGTTAGCTATCTGCCAGCTTTTTGAAGGAGCCGGTGGCGCCTGTGCCCTTGACCTGCAGCAGCAAGTTGTTCTGTACCAGCATGCACTGAGTACTTGAGGTAGGTGCAGCCATTCTCCTGGTCAAACTCCTCCACATTGCTGGCCTCTGCTTACATGCATGCTAGCGAGGAGCCGCTGCTCGCCCAGCCTGCAGACATCTCTGCCACTAGCTGGCTGTACTTGCCAGGCTGGTTATTCTTGCAGCTGCTCTAAAGCTAGGGGCCACTGTGGGCCTTGTCGCTGCGCCCCCCCGCCACCTGCACGCACCCCTCTCCCCCCACCGCCACAACCTGAGCGTGCTGCCCTTTTGGACCCCCTCTGCACCCGTGGGCAGCAGGGCCTCCTCCAGCTCCACCCACGTGGAGGCCAGCAGGTTGGTGGCAGGCGGCTAGGAAGCCAGGGGCCACATCGGGAAGAGAAAGGTGAGGGACCGCAGGGGGCTCAGGGGCGGGCAACTCTAGCAGGGAGCAGCTACAACAGGGCCTGGGGCTGGGTGGCAGGGCTGGGGACAGATGGGCAAGTGCCATTGTGGGGGGGTCGGGGCAGCTGCTGGCTGGGGAGGGCTCAGTCGGAAGTCCTCCGCTGCTGCTGCTGCCACCACTGCTCCAAAGCTGCCCACCATCTGGGCGTGTGTGCGGTGCTCTGCCAAACTAGAATTGTTTATTTGGAAGATTCCTATAGAGATCTTTCTCTTCATGTAAAACAAATGGAAGACCAGTGTTCATCAACATGAGGACAATTTTTTTGAAAAGGGTTTAAAGGAAACAAACTTCTTGGTCCTTTTCCATGGAGAGCACATGGTGGGCATTTAATGCATTTGAGGTTAACTTGTTCAGACAACACAAGCAGAAATTATGAAATATGGAGTATTTTCGTTTCCTTATTGCACACTTTGCATGTAATCTCTACATGGAATAAGGATCTCTTTTGGACCAGTACATTGGAGCTCCAGAATGTATTTCTTGGGCTGCCAAACCCAGAATCATCCTCACCAGCTTTTTCTTTATGTGTGCACCTCAGGGGCCTCTGTTACAGTGGAAGGAGAGTTGGGAGAACCAAGCAGACATCTGACAAGCCACTAAGTAGCTTCCTGGTAGTATGCTGATGTGGGCAATGACCTCAGGGAAGTGATTACAATGTGAAGATCCATAGGAAAGCATGGAAAAACCAAAAGAGCACCATTGTTAGCAACTCCTGATGAAATGATGACATTCCAATGATAACAACAGATTCTAATTGTCACCTCAAATGGAGTTTCTATGGTAATAAGCCCTTGGTAACAGATTCGTGGCTAAAGAGTTAGTCATTGTAGAAAAAATTATAGCAGAAAAGAATAAGGGTCTTGACCTTCTTTTCCCAACTAAGGCAATCTTTGTGTACTTTGGTGTTGAAAGACCCTTGCCCAGTAACCCAGGCCCAATTACAAAACCATCAGGGCATGTTGCAAACCCACGCAAGCCCCGGAGGTGTTTTTCCGATAATCAGTTAAGTGTAACCGATTAAGAAAGAACTGGATGGTTGGAAAAGAATGGGGTAACTGTGTCCCAGGGCAGGATTGAGCAAACAGGAACTGATAAGCAGGAACAGAAAAAGCAGAGTGCAAATATGTGACTGTCATGTGGTTTTTCCGGGAACATAAAGTGAAAAAAAAAAAAAAAAAACAACTTTGCCCTTTAGGTAACTCATATGTTGGGTTCAAAATAACCAATAAGAAACCTGTTGCTTACCACGCGCGCGAAACCTGCCCCTCTATCCTATAAAAGACCTGTACCCCAAAGCCCAGTGTGCCAGTTCACCAAAGATCTGGCTGAGGTTTTTCTGAGCACCCGCAGGCGCCTGTGTATCAATAAATTGCCTCTTGTTTTTGCAGCCAGTGTCTCGTGCGTTTTTCCTTGGACAGGGAGATGGAGGGTCTTTCAGTGTTTTGTAGTGTTGTTAGCAAACTAGTTCTGGATGTAGCCTTTGTGTTTATCTTCAGAAGCATGGACTTCTGGTGAGGTGTGGACATCTGAGGCTTTTGACTATCCAGCAACATTATTACCTTCCTTCTTTTATTATATTTCTTTCTAAGGATGACATACCAATGGGTCTCTGAGAGACCTCCATTCCCCTTGGTAGTCAATGTCATTTCAATGGAATTGACACATCTCCTTAGTTCAAGGTGGGCACAGAACACATTCCGTTTGCCTGTGCACACTGACTGAGCCAAGGTAGGCAGACCAGACAGGTGAGTCTCAGAGCTGGACTTTTCCTAGAGCTATTGAGAAAAACCTGCTTTCTGCTGAGTTGCTTAACTTACTTATTCTAGGCCAGTTTTGCTGCCTTTAAGGGAGTGTCCAATTAAGAATCAAGCCAACTCAGGAGAAAGCAAAGCCAGGAAACTGAAGAAGACAGATTCCTGATCCCATTGTGGGAGCCATTGAATCCAGCCATGATGGACATAGCACTCCCCACTTGCCTTTTCAATCACAGCAGCCAATAAAGTCCCTTCTGGTTTTACCAAAGTTGTTTCTGTCACTTCCAACCACCAACATCTTGATGAATCTACACAGGAGGCAGGAGATAAACCTCCACATAGGTGATTTGATCAGTTCGTTAATCCATTCATCCGGAACTTTCTGATCTACTCATTCTGGCCTAGGAAAAAAAGTGATATAGTCATAAGAAAAGAACACAAAGCTCTTATAATTGAATCCTCCTGTTATAAACACTTCCCCACACATTTCCTAAGCAATGCAGCAAAAATCTTGTTTCGCTGCCTTCCTTCTGTACAATGTTTCCAAATTCAGAACATATGCTAAAACACTCCAAATGAACTTGACTTCTGCTGTTTCTCTTTCTTCAGAAAACCATTTCAATTTCCAGTGGAGTGGCAGGGCCTCTCCTGTCACCTCAATGTCTTTCTTCCAGTTTTGATTTCTTAAAGAAACCTTCCGAGGTCAAGGTCATGAGCTCTCACACTGCCACTCAATATCTTGAGACTGTTCTCCATCAGAATGAATTCAAGAAAAGACTGGTCAGGCTCGCCTGGTTGACCCTGTATACACATTCTTCCACTTTATGAATTCACACCCAGGGAGGGACTCTAGTCCATTAATATTTAATCACCTTTTGGATGTGATGGGACAGAACTATTGAGTATCCCAATGCACCTCACTAGCATGAAGTTATAAAGTCAATTTGCAGCTTATTACCATCCTTGACTCATCACAAGCAATTTATTGCCAAACCCTGTGACTTATATCAACAAGGAGCTTAAAAATAAAACTCAGATTGGCTAAAAGAAAACTCAGGGTTTTCAACATCACCAGGTCAGTGTGTGGATAACCCCATGATCAAGTGCATTTGCTACATGACAAAAAATAAGGTCTAAAATCTTGTGGAGACTAGCCAGGAACAAAGGAGAAGATTAAGAAAATGTGAATAACAAAAAATCAAATCAAATCCCTGGATGGGTAGATTCAAAGTAAGAGACAAGTGGAAAATCATTCTGGAGTTTCTTGCTGAGGAAATTAGAAAGCAGAAAGTAGTAAGAGATGAAAGTCAGCAAGTGAAAAAGTATTACTTTTTTGTGCAAAATAATACTGTTTGAATGTAGAAATGGAAATCACCTGAAACCACACTGTCTAAGTATAAACACAATTTAAGGTTTAATGGGTTTCTTTCATACCTAAATACATGCTCTGATTTAGAAAATCGGCATGATATTGTTTGTACTATTTATTACAACCTGTTTGCTTAGGCATAATATTTTATGATTATTGTGACACATCACTAAGTATTCTAAACACGTTTTTTTTTTAAATTCCATTTTTCACCTAATTACTTAATAGTTTAGACATATCAAGAGGTACAAAGAATGAGATAATAGGACTGAGGATGCAGCTCAGTGGTAGTGTGCTTGTCTAGTGTGCATGAGGCCCCCAGGGAGGAGGATGGAAAGCATGAGATAATAAATATTCAGCTCAAGAAAGAAATCATTACAAACACGGCTGGAGCTTTCCATGTGTTCCTAAGGATACATTTTCCTCTTCTCCAGGGTAACCACTTTATGCATTAAGATTGATATTTTCCTGGTTGCTAAATGCTTCGTCAGAGAAATGTACCATAAGCTATTTACCCAATTTTTTTATAGTCAGGCATTAAGATGGTTTGGAGTTTTCCATTGTGATAGCCAACACTGCCATAAACATTGTATATACATTGTTGCACACACATATGTGATTTTTTTTTTAACTTGAAGACAAATTCCTAGAAATAAAAATGCTCTGGTCCCATGGTTAGCACATTTTGCTGGAGGGCAATATTGCCTAGTTGCTTTCCAGGAAAGTTCTAACTAAGTGTACACCATCCCACCCTCAGCCAGGTTAGGAGGGAACTTGTCCAACAGCAGCTGCATGAGGAAGCCTGGGGAAGTGTCATAAAGTGTGCTTCTAATCCACCTTGTCAACAGGCAGACAGTATCTGCTCCTGGCCCTGTGCTTTCTGCCAGATACTGAGAATACAAAGGGCAGTAAGCCACGCCCTCTCCACTCAAATGGATCGAGCTGGGGATGGTGCTGCTGTGGGAACAGAATAGTGTGCAGTAGAGACACAGCCCAACAAAGCGCTTTGGAACACTACTTCTGGAGCAGGCCTTTACCTTGACAAACTGTTTCACTTCTCTGTGCCCCAGTTTCCTTATCTGTAAAAATAGGTGGCATGAGACTTGCCCAACTTGATCCATAAATCTGAGGTTCCAAATGTGCCATGCACAGAGCCAATCACTTGGAACATAATGTTCTTAACTACTGCTTTTGCATGAAGTCTTAGAAAAGCAGAAAAAGGAGGTCAGAGTAGCAGATCAAAGAGTCGAAATGAGTCAGGTAATCTGCCCAAGCTTATCTCAAAGAAGGGAAAAGAAACAAAGTGATTGTCAAAAGCTGGAGTAGTGTGGAGGACAGGGAGGGATAGAAAGTGACTGAATGATCGAGACAGAGCTATGGTTTTAAAGCAAAAATAAGTCTTTGAGTTCTATTGCACAGCAGGGTAACTATGGTTAATGATATAATATCAAATATTTCTAAATAGTGAGGAGTCTGAATGTTCTCACTACAAATAAATGATAAATATATGAGGTGATGGATGGGCCAAATACCCTGATTTGATTAGTACACAATGTGTATGTGCATCAAAACATCAGGATGGGTTTTGGGGTTGTAGCTCAGTGGTAGAGCACTTGCCTATCATGCATGAGGCCCTGGGTTCAATCCCCAGCACTCCAAAAAAGAATTAACAATGTACCCAATAAATATGTTAAATTATTATGCATCCCCTAAAAATAAAATTAAAAAAATAGAAACAAGGAAGGAAGACGGATAGGTGGGAGAACAACGATATTTGCGCTCATGGCACAGAAATTTAATTACCGTCCTAGGTAAGAAGGCCCAGTAAATGATCCATGCCAGCTTTCCTGTGTCTCTGCTGGTGTGTCACCCCCAAAAGAGATTACCAAAATGCTTCCTGACTGTGATCCACTCCACTTCCCCGAGGCAACATCTGAGCTGTACAAAAGGGCAGTTACTAAGTGGGCCTTGGCTACTACACAGAAGGGTGTGTTTTCTGTTGCCAGAATGGGAAATGCCTTCTATCCTCATACTTTCTTGTAAGTGTATTAGCACTTACAAGAAAGTACACTGTGGGGCAGACAGAGGTAGGAGGATTGGAAGTTTGAGGCTAGCCTTAACAACTTAGCAAGATCCTGTCTCAAAATAAAATATAAAAAGGGCTGGGGATGTGACTTTGTGGTAGAGTGCCCCAGGGTTTAATCCTCAATACCAAAAAAAAAAAAAAAGAAAGAAAAGAAAAAGCACACTGAAGAATAGTAAGTTGCAAAAGATAGGGTTGACACAGATACAGCATGCCATAGTTCATTAAGAAGTATTATTGAGAAGACAGGCATGGTGGCACATGCCTCTAATCACAGTTGCTCAGAAGGTAAGGCAGGAGGATTTCATGTTCAAAGGCAGCCTCAGCAAAACACAAGGCACTAAGCAACTCAGAGTGACCCTGTCTCTAAATAAAATACAAAATGGGGCTGGGGATGTAGCTCAGTAGTCAAGTGTCCCTGAGTTCAGTCCCTGGTACCCATCCTCCCAAAATAGAAGTATTACCAGGGTTTACTATGCACCAGGTCCTATTCTAAGTACAGGGGATAAAACAAGAATATGGTCCCTTGCTCTAAGCGAGTTTCCAATCAAGTAGCAGAGGCTGACTTGAGGTATGTTGCCTTCACATTTGACATTTTTCCCCCAAGGACTAGATATTTCTTGTCTAGTAAAAATATGTAATTTTTGTTTTTTAGAATCATGAATGAACCAGGTGTGATGGTGCACACCTAAAATCCCAGTGGCTTGAGAGGCTGAGGAAGGAGGATCATAAATTCAAAGGGATCTTCATCAATCTAGTGAGGCCCTAAGCAACTTAGCAAGACCCTGTCTCAGAAACAACAGCATCAAAAATGGGCTGGTATGTGGCTCTGTGGTTAAGCGCTGCTGGGTTCAATTCCTACCCACCCCACCCCACCCCCCCAAAATGAACCACCAATAGTGAGATCCACAACAGCCATAAAGACAGAAGCAGACAGACTAACAGAAACAGAAAAGTAACCAAATAAACAAGCTAAAAGAAAGGTGAGAAAGTGGCAGGCTGAAAGGGGAAACACAGACACTCCAATACCAGAATGAAACTGTTCTGCTTCATAATCTCATTTAATGATCTGTTGGAGACAGAGGTCAGCAAACTTTTTCTGTCCAGAGCCCAACAGTAAATATTGTAGGCTTGGCAGATCTTCAGGTCCCCACTACAACTACTCAGCTCTGCCATGGCAGCCTGAGAGCTGCCAGGGACAACACGGAGATGAAAAGGCAGGTGGTGTTACTACAGGACTTCACTGATGGATGGGGAAATTGGAATTTCACAACACATTTTCACCTGTCATGAGATATTATTCTTCATTTAATTTTTTTTCTTGACCATTTAAAAAAATAAAAATTATTCCCTATTCTTGGAGCACATTTGGCCCAGGGGTCATAGATTGCCAACCCTGACTGAAAAAAACTAAAGTTACATGTAAGTCCATTCATGGATATTCCCATCTTTTTTTTTTTTCTTTTTCCCCTAGTCCCCAGGATTGAACCCAGAGGCACTATATCATGGAGTTACATCCCCAGTTCTTTTTATCTTTTGTTTTGAGACAGGGTCTGGCTAAATTGTAGAGGCCGGTGATGAATTTGCAATCTTCCTGCCTCAGCCTTCTGAGTGGTTAGGATTACAGACATGAGCACCTGATCCAATATGCTTTTTTTAAATATGTTTGTAAAGGAGAGAGAGAGAGAGAGAGAGAGAGAGAGAGAGAGAGAGAGAGAGAGAATATGAATCTCTTTTTTTTTTGTAGATGGATAGAACAAAATGCCTTTATTTTTATGTGGTGCTGAGAATCGAACTCGAGTTCTGGCCCTTGCTAAGTGAGTGCTCTACCAGAGAGCCACAACCCCAGCCCCCAATATGCTTTTAACTAATCTCTGACTGGTGATGTTAAACTGGTTTCTAATTTCTCCCTATAACACGCAGTGCTGTGATGAATGTCCTTGTATGTGCAACTTTGCATCCTTGAATGCATAAATGAGTGTCTTCTATTTCCCAGTGTCAGTCCTCTCCCATGTCCCCAGCTCCAGAAAACATTAGATGGGAGGGCTTCCTGAGACAGTCCCGATGCAGTCCACATGCCAAGGCTCATAATGGCTCTTTTATTCACCACCCTAATAATTCTATTTTTAAAAGGCTGTCAAATTGCTTGACATGAGTTATTCCTTATGAACCGTGCTGCTTATTTTCAGTGATTCATCATCCTCAATATTTACCAAAAGGTTCTCAAGATGGCCTTTGCAGTTTCCCCAGGAGGCTGCTAGACTCACTGGAGAGCCATTTGGCAGGCCACCCTGCCTCGAAGAGAGACCCCTCCTCCCAGCGTTTTCAACAGGCTAACCAGCCCATTTTTGCATTAGATACTGAATTTGATGTAGGATTTCTTTCCCCTGCAGCTGGAACTCAGGTACTTGGATAGAGCTTGGGTACATTTGTAGTTTCCCCCCCCCCCTATGTATGCATGGCTATCTCTGACCTATTTTGTCCCCTTCACATTACTTCACATTTATTTTTAGATCATTTTTGCAAAAAGGAATGCATACTTATTGCAAGAAAAACAAAAATATTTACAAGCTAATTAAACCCCATAAAGTGAACAGTGAAAGAATTTTTTCCTATGCTCCACCACTAACCTTATAGCTGACCCAGTGCCAGCTATTTTTCAGACACACTGGGATTCTAACTGTAGAACTGCTTATCTGTGTGAATTTAGGCAAGTCACTGAACTTCTCTGAGCCTTAAGTTCTTCATCTGTAAAGTGAGAATCATGCTTATGAAGCATTTAACATTTAGTAGTACAGTTCCTAACCATGCTAAATGCTCAATAAACAATAGATGTTAGTACTATTATCAGGAACATTTCTTTTTTTAAAAAAAAGAAAGAGTGAGAGAGAGAGGGAGACAGAGAGAGAATTTTAATATTTATTTCTTAGTATTTGGCGGACACAACATCTTTGTCTGTATGTGGTGCTGAGAATCGAACCCGGGCCACACGCATGCCAGGCGAGTGTGCTACCGCTTGAACCACATCCCCAGTCCCAACAAGAACATTTCTTATCCTTTCTCTATTGTAAATATAGTCCTAATTTTAACATAATATATAAGATAAATGATATCATTCTATGCATAAGTTTGGTATTGTTTCAGTCAATCTATCTTCAATATCAATCTTATTCTTTGTAATGATTATAGAATGCCAAAGTACTAGTACCCTATTATTTATTTAATAATTCAACTATTGATGGTCATTCCAGTTTTCAATTCAGATTTTCAAGGCTGAAGAGAAAATCCTTGAACATTCAAGGCTGGGTATTTTGGGGATTATTTTCATAGTATGAATTCTCACAAATGGCATTGTTCAGTCAATGGGTATAGATGTTATGATTTTAATAGTTATGGCCCAATGGGGCTGGAGATATGGCTCAAATGGTAACACACTTGCCTGGCATCATGAGGCCCGGGTTCAATCCTCAGCACCACATACAAACAAAGATGTTGTGTCTGCCAAAAACTAAAAAATAAATATTAAAATTCTCTCTCTCTCTCTCTCTTCTCTCTCTCTCTCTCTCTCTCTCTCTCTCTCTCTCTCTCTCTCTCTCTCTCTCTTTAAAAAGTATTTAAAAAAATAGATATGGCCCAATGTAGGCATCTGCCCAGCTCTAAGAATATTTCTAGTTTTCTGCCTTCCGGAGCCTCATAGAGCTGCACCTCCTTGTCCCCTTGCCAGTAGAAAAGCCACAAAATTCAGTCAAAACATCATGTTTATGAGCTACGTGTACCTTTACCATTTTATTACCAATCTGAAGACTTCCCGCATCTCTTTCAGCTTCTACAACAGTGATCCTTGACATTAAATGGAGTGGCTTCTTAGCAGCCTGAGTTCTGTAGTGATTTCAATATGGACCAACACCTCAGCTGAGCTGCCACAAATACTGAATGAGGAAGAAACATGTTTTAAAGCCACTGTCATTGGGTCATTGTTGGTTACTGTGGCCTGAAGTGATGGATACTGCCAAATAGTTCTCCAGAAAAGTTTCTTCCAATTCACACTTCTGTTTTCTCACATACCTTTTGCAATTTTTTTTCTGAATTTTATAGATTTCTCTCTTCCATTAGACTTATTAGAGATGCTCAGAGAAAAAAGGTGTGTAATGTCTCTGCCACTTACCAAGGCTTTATTAATTTTATACTCCTTATTATCAAATCCCATTTTCTCAAAAATATTCCACCATGCTAATATGCAACTAAAAGCCTTTCTCATGATTTTTAAATCCTTGTCTTTTTTTTTCAACACCTCCTAATTCGCTTTCTGCTGGCCTCATCTTAGGCCCAATAGTCTTAACAAGCATATTGTAATCCTATTCACATTGCATATCACTATCTTGGGTTTTTTTTTTTTTTACCTCTCCAAATAAGCACTGTGCATTATATATAACTGTCTAGAATGTCCTTTTAAAAAATTCACATTGGGACTAGGGTCGTGGCTCAGTGGTAGAGCGCTTTGGTAGCATGTGAGAGATACTGGGTTCGATTCTCAGCACAACATTTAAATCAATAAAGTCTATTTTTAAAAATTCACATAAACAACTTCCTATCTTTCCCTTTATATTTTCTTTCTTTTAAAGCCATAGGGATTGAACAAAGGGCCTTCTAGTACTGAGCCAAGTCCTCAGCCATTTTTATTTTTTCTTTTGCAACAGGGTCACCCTAAGTTGCTGAGTCTGGCCTCAAAGTTGCAATCCTCTCTCCTTGGCCTCCCGAGTGACTGTAACTACAGGTATGATCTATGGTACCCAGTCTTCTACCTTTATTCAACAAGAGGAAACAAGGATGGACATTCATCCCAGCTCTAATCACTTTTTTTAAAATTTGTTCTTTTTAGTTATACCTGAGAGTAGAGTGTATTTTAGAATATTTTATTCACTTGGAGTACAACTTCCTGTTTTTCTGGTTGTACATGATATGAGTTTTCTGTGGTCTTGTATTCATATATGAACATTCATATATAAACACAGAAAAGTCCTGTTCATTCCATTGTCTTTCCTATTACCATCTCCCCTCTCTTCCCTTCATTCGTCTTTGTCTAACACAAAGTACTTCTACCCTCCCTACTGCTCTGCCCTTATTGTGAGTTAGCATCCACGTGGAACAAGCATTTCATAACCCAGATCTAATATTGCTGAGAAGGGAATTTGAGAATCAACCTAGCCATTCTTTGAAGATCAACTCAAGTGTCACCTTTTTTATGGAGTTATTCTTTGTCATTCTTAGCTTAAGTAACAGTTCCCTCTTCTAAAGTCCCATGTATTTTTCTTTTTAACAACAATTGCTTTAGTGAATTGCAGAGAGAGGGGCTGCCTTGTGAACTCACTCTTCTGTTTTGCAATCACATTGTTGGTTTACACGGAACACATTTTTCTGTTCTCGAATCATCAGTTACATCATTGGGTAGCAGCTCCCCCTTGGAGTCAATAAGGGCGTGTGATCAGAGCACTAGTATATAAAACAAGACCTTCCCAAGAAGGATTTGGAAAAGCCTAGAAGCCTTAAAGTAGCTCAAATTCTCAAACCCCAAGTGCATTCTTGTATTTTTTTTTCTATAAGTAATGATTTTCCTACTGACAAAACTCAGGACAAAGCGATTTATGATGACCTTTGGTATCTGAATAGTCTCTCTGGTGGGATGTCTCTGGCTTGGAAGGATCTAGCAGGACAATGTGAACTAACTGGAACAAGCTTGAGTACAACTAGTAATTTTTTTCTGTCTTTTCTTTTTTTTTTTTTTCAGACTGTTTGTTCCAAGAGGGAATATAATAGTTGTTCATTTATTGTTGAATACATACTTGGAGGTAAATCTGTTTAAACTACCTCTTCCTTCTCTTGGGTCAATAAAGTCGGGCAACAAAAGCAAGTCCAGCATCATATACTATCACACAAAAAAAATTTATTGAAAAAGCAAAAAAAAAAAAAAAAAAAAAAGGTACAAAAACCGTAACATGACCTCCAAACTCAACCTCAGCTCACCTTAGCTATCTGATTTTTTGTGTGCTCTGACAATTTTGCAGAAAACTTTCCCTTGAGATGGACACACCCATATTGTTTTAAACACTGAACCACATACCCAGCCCTATTTTTTATTTTATTTACAGACAGGGTCTCTCTGAGTTGCTTAGCACCTCGCCGTTGCTGAGGCTGGCTTTGAACTTGAGATCCTCCTGTCTCAGCCTTCCAAGCTGCTGGTATTACAGATGTGCACCACTGCACCCAGTTCACACCCATATTCTTATTTATTTATTTATTTATTTATTTATTTATTTATTTATTTTTAGTTGTAGATGGATGGCATGCCTTTATTTTATTATTATTTTTCTAATGTGGTGCTAAGGATAGAACTCAGGGCCTCACACATGCTAGGCAAGTGCTCTACCACTGAGCCACAATCCCAGCCTACATTCTCAAGGCACAATTCAGTGAACCTCAGAACCAGCATCAGGTAACCAGAATCATGTGTTTGTGAACAGAGGTAGGACCAGTTTAGAATCAAGCCTCAAGCACCATTTTGAACATCAGAGACTAAAAAGCACACTCAAGTTTTGTGTCCTGTTCATGCAAGATTGAGAAATGTCTCTAATATATTTTAACCAATCTACATATTCTGAAAACCTACCACTTTACAGTTGAAAGCACACTTCTAATATTTATTATACTAATTAACATGACCTTGGGTACTGGATAAGCATGAATAGAGCTTGGCTGTCTTTCAAACAAACAGGTCCAAATGTCCATCTCTGGAACATATTCCCAATCAGTCTGTCGGGCACTAGGTGTAGCTTAAAAATGATCAATTGCTAATTTATACCACCATTCCCACCACTGGAATAATTTAAAATCAGTTACAATCATCAAGACACAGGTGTTGCTCACAGAAGATTCTATAGCACAAAAATTAGGGTAACAAATATAGCTTTGGAAATCTGGGGTGGCAGCAAACAATAAGCTCCATAGGGATCTGTCTGTGTATTTCCAGTCACATTAACTTCTGTGAAAATGTGATAAAATGGAAAATTTGACCCACCAAGAAGACATCTATCCTGGTACAGTGGGAACAGCTGTCAGGTAAGGCTCAGCATTCCTAATCTATCAGAAAGATAGAAGTCTCACCCCAATGCTCCTATACCAGTCTTGGAATGCTTCCAATACATTGTTTTATTCCTTTTATTAATAAGATTTTCTTCTTGCTAGGTGTTGTGGCACAGGCCAATAATCCCAGCAGCTTGGGAGGCTGAGGCAGGAGGATCGAGAGTTCAAAGCCAGCCTCAGCAGTTTAGCAAGGCTCTAAGCAAATCAGTGAGACCCCCTCTCTAATCAAAATACAAAAAAAGGACTGAGGATGTGGCTCAGTGGTCAAGTGCCCCTGGGTCCAATTCCTGATACTAAAAGAAAAAAAAAATCTTCTTTAGAGCAGTTTTTGATTTGTGAAGCAGAAGGTACAGAGGTTTCCCAAACATCCTTTTTCTTCATGTGAAGAGCCTCCCTCATTATCGAATCCCCCACCCGAGGGGTCCATTAGTTGCAAGTAATGAGCCTGCAGTGACATGCCATTATCACCCAAAGTCCATAGTTGACATTAGGGGATACTCTTGATTTTGTACCTTCTATACATTTGGACAGCTTTGTAATAACATGATTCCAACATGATCATTTCACACAGAGGAGTTTCATTGCCCTAAAAATCTTCTTTGCTCTGCCCACTCATCCCTCCCTGCAACCATTAGTAACCATTGATCTTGTTATTGTCATCCTTGACCAGTATCAAAGGTCCTAATAATTAGCATAATAAATATTAGAAGTGGGTTTTCATTGGTAAAATGTCTAGTGTTCAAGAGATGTAGGCTGTGGCTGGGAATGTTGGTGCACAATAATAATCCCAGTGACTCCAGAGGCTGAGGCAGGAGGATCCATGAATTCAAAGCCAGCCTCAGCAATTTCTTTTTTTTTTCTATTTTAATTTTTTATTAAAATTTGCAGTTTTATACACGCACACACACACACACACACATATATATATATATATATATATATATATATATATATATATATATATATACTATAGATGGACAAAATGCTTTTTATTTTATTTTTATGTGGTGCTGAGGATCGAACCCAGTGCCTTCCATGTGTGAGATGAGCATTGTTCCACTGAGCCACAACCACAGCCCTGCAGAGTTTATTTATATATATTATTTGCAAAAATTTTCATTTTTTAAATTAATTAGTTTATTCTTAATTTTTTCATGTGACAACAGAATGCATTTCAATTCTTAGTACACATATAGAGCACAGTTTTTCCAGGCTCAACAATTTAGCAAGACGCTAAGCAAATTAACAAGACCCTGTATCAAAATTTTAAAAAAAATGGCTGGAGATGTGGCTCAGTGGTTACGAATCCCTGATTTCAATTTCTGATACCAAAAGGAAAAAAAAAAAAAAAAACAGATGTAGATTGGCTGAAAATATTTTAGGACACATTTATTTAAAATCTTTATGGATAAAACTGGATTTTAGTTGTAGATGGACACAATACCTCTTTATTTTATTTCTTTTTTATATGTGGTGCTTAGGGTCAAACCCAGTGCCTTACATATACTAGGCAAGTATCTTTCCACTGAGCCACAACCCCAGTCCCTTTTAGATACATTTCTCAACATTGCAAGATTAGGATGTAAAACTCCGAGTATGTTCCTCAGTCTTAGTGTTAACTTTTCAAGAATGACTTACAGTTGGAATCCTACAGTAGTAGTAAACTTTCCAGATGGGCTTATTCCTTCTGTATTATTTTAAAGAAGACTATAAAGGAAGTGAGAAATTTTCTTGGATGCTTACTAAATTGCTCCTACAAGCCCCCAGTCTGCATCTCTCTTCCTTAGTGTATAGGTGGAGGTGATGCAGATTTAGACGTGGATCTGACCATTTTGACTCTCCCCCATCTCTTCCTCATTATCACTCCCCTGTGTACGGCCATGGCATTTTGCACAACATCTTACTGTGTCCCCATTATTTCTCTACCAAGCCAAGGGTCAGCATTTAAAGGTACAAATGATGGTACTTGGCCTTCTATTATTTCTTCAGTATTTACATAATGCCTCTTAAGTGTTTTATAATTGTGTTTTGGGTCAGTGTTAATTGAAAAAATATTTTGGATGATGTGGCTCAAAATATGTATCTTCTTGTACAATAATTCTTATGGAAATAATTTCCCATTATAAGTTCTATGAGTTGCATTTTTTTTCTCCCTGGGAAATAGCTTTGACATATGATATAAACCCCTCATGTTTTCAGGTAAATTTCGTCTCCACATTAGATACTCTGAGGGCAGAATCTGCATCTCTTTAATCTCTGAAGGTCCAGTATTTAGTTTAGAGCAGAGGAAAATAACAGGACTTCAGCAAGCATTTCTTCAGCAGGTGGATGGAAACTTGGGTGCCCATGAGCAACTGGTGACTGTTTGAGCTTGATTTCACTGTGCTTCTGGCAGTATTAAGACCTACTTTGTTCTGAAATTCTGTTAAAACTTCAATGTATTTAATTGCATCCTAAGCAAATATAAAAGAAGTTTAGAGTCTAACTTATTTTATTTTCCCCTGGAACTAATTCTACATTTTTACAGGAGGATAATAGGCATGGCGCCAACTCTGCAGAATTTTTGCCTAAAATTAAATCAGTAGCTGCCATTTTTTAAAAGACTAAATTGTGGGGATAGTGGTAGCTAAGCAATTTTTGATCAAGAAGAAACCTTGAAGATTATTCAATAATATTGGTTTGTGTTTACTGTAGACTTAACATGTGCAAGGCTTGGTGCCAAGTACCTTACAAGCATGATCTCATTTAATCCTTTTCCCTATTTGCCTCAGGATGGTTTGGCACAGCACTGTTACTAATCTTGTCTTTATTGAAAAATGTGGATAGTTTTTTCATCGTGAATTTTTTTTGCATTAATTTTGACTTTTTAAAAATATAGTATTAAAATATTATTTATCTTGATTGCTGAGCTTTGGTGCACTTGCCTTCATTTTGTGCCCTATTCCCAGCAGCCATCTTAGGAGGTGGGGGACTTTTGTTTTTTTCCCTTTAGAACTAATAAAACTGAGGGACAGAGTGGTTGCATTTGCCTGAGGTTTACAGGTGCCAATAATATTGGAGTAAAAAAAAATCAGAATCCCCATGACCTGGCGTATCATCCCCTAGCACATATTTTCACAGATGAGGGAACTCAGAAGCAGAAGTTCTGGAGGATTTTCAGAGTAACTCAACAGCTTTTGGGCAGAACCATACAAAAGCCCAGGATTCCTCACCTGTTACTACAATGTAGCAAAAGGAGCCATGTATTGTGAATGTGTCATCCTGATTTTCCAGGCTGCACCAGGCTAAAGAATTCATTATTTCCATAATTGTATTAATCATCTTCTAGGAGCAGGATACTATGTACCAACTGCTTGCTGATCAACTTCTTGGCAAAGAGGCTTGGGGAAAGGTTGTCTTGGAAATCACTCCATTCTTCATTCACTGTCTTAGGCAGAAATACACAGCAGAACATGATTCTAGGATGTTCACTGAATAAAAGGAGGATACAGATATAAAAGATGATAAGCTCACCTGTAACAAGTGCTCAAAAGTTACAAATCCCCTGTTGCAGATTGTGAATGCTGAGTAGCTTCAGTTTAGCAAAACAGTACTATGTGCTGTTGGAAGAGAATTCATAAAAAATATAAAGTAATGGGCTGAGACTATGGCTCTGTGGTAGTGCGCTTGCATGTGTGAGGCACCCAGTTCGATTCTTAGCACCAGATATAAATAAATAAAATAAAGACCTATCAACACCACTAAAAAATATTTTTAAAAAATGTAAAGTAAGCTCCCTTTCTTTCAGGCATTTATATTCCACTTAAAGAAAAAGTTTATACACATTTCACATGTCCAGCACTTACCCAACACCCTACTTTGGCAGGTGACCCTTTTAGAATTCTCATAGTATACAGATTTTTCTGTTGTATCATTCATTTCTTCATTCCTGAAAAATGTGTTGCCTGCCTACCATGCACCAGGCATTTTTCCAGGTGCTGGAGAGTTATGTGTGTAAAAGGTGGAGCTAATATAAACAAAGAAAAAACTTCATAACAAAAAAAGACCTAAGACAGGTTTGTTATCAAAAAGATTGGTCTTTAGCCAGGCACAGTGGTGCACGCCTGTAATCCTAGCGGCTCAGACAGGAAGACTGTGAGTTCCAAGCCAACCTCAGCAAAAGCAAGGCCCTAAGCAACTAAGTGTGACCTGTCTCTAAATAAAATACGAAATAGGGCTCGGAATGTGGCTCAGTGGTCAAGTGCCCCTGAGTTCAATCCCCGTACCCAAAAACAAAAAAACAAATGCTTTTTCTTTGTGCCTGATGCCAAACCAATAATAAGTACACCGTTTTGAGAAAAAAAGGAAAAATAAGTTTTATTGCTTTGTTAGCAAAGAAAAAACACAGAGGACTGATCCTTGTCCCAGAGTCTGAGATTCTGCCTATCATGGGGAACAGAGGGGTTTTAAGAGATGAATCAAAGGCTACACTCCCCATGTTCTCTGTCATAGTAGTAATTCACTTGTTAATTTGGGAGACAGTCATTTCTGAGATTTTCTGGTGCCATCCCCATGTCTGAATTACTTCATTCCCATGGTGAGTCTGCAAGCAGGAAACTCTGCCTAGGATGGAGAAGAAAGGTAATCCTTTTTTCCCAAGATGGGGGAAGAGGAAGTAAAGAGAAAGAAACAGGTCCATTTTTAAAATAAGTCACAGTGGCAGAGCAGGAAGGGCAATATTCAAAGCGCAATGTGGACCACTGTTACAGGGTGACTGGATGATGTACAGAGGAAGGTTTCTCTGAGGAACTGACGTTCAATCTGAGATGCGAATAAGAAAGATCCATTAGAGATGATGTGGAGTCAGACATGGTGGATTTCGCCTGTCATCCAGAACCTCGGGAGGCTGAGAGGAGGACTGCATGTCAAGGCCAGCCTCAGTAACTCAGTGAGGCCAATATTTTTTACTATATTGGTCTTAAGCCTTTCTATAAGAACTTTAGAATAAGTTTTTTAACTTCCACAAAATAATTTTTGTTTGGTGTCTTCACTGAATTCTATTGAATGTATAGATCATTTTGAAGAGAAATGACCTCTTGACAACATTGGTTTTTCTCATCTATGAGCATGAAACATCTTTTAATTTGTTTAAATCATCTTTGACTTTTTTTCAATCGAATTTTTAAATTTTCCTCAAATAGACTCTGACCATATTTTACCAGATTATGTCAAAGTATTCATTTTCTTGATACTAATGCAAATAGTATTGTATTTTTAACTTCAAATTCCCATTGTTCATTGAAGGTATATAGGAAAGGAGTTGACTTTGTATAGAAACTTTATATCATGGAACATTGTATAATCATTTCTTAATTATAGAAGTTTTTCTGCTTGAATCTTTGAGATTTTCTACATAAAAAATCAAATAATCTGTGAATAAAAGCATTTAATTTCTTTATTCCAAACTTGTATACATTTTTTTTTATTTTTGTTGTTTTACTGCATTAGCTAAGAATCCAGGAACAGTAAAATGGGGTATTCCTGCCATCCTCCTGATCTTAGGAGCAATCATTCAGTTGTTCACATTATGTATTACATTGCTGTTGGGTTTCTTATTTTTTTTGATAGATTTTTAAATCTAATTGAGGAATTTCCATTGTATTTCTAGTTTCCTGAAAGTTTAGTCATGAATGAGCATTGAAGTCTGTCAGATGCATTTTCTGGACCTTTTTATATGATCAAATAAATTTTCTTCTTTAGTCTGATTGATGAGTTAATTACTTTAACTATATTTTGAATGTAAAGCTAGTCTTGCACACCTGGAGTAAATATCAGTTGGTCTTGGTGAAGAATTGTTATTATTTATTGCTAGAATCTGTTTGCCAATACTTTTTAGAGGATTTTTTAAAAAATCTTATGTTCCTGAAAGATATTGGTGAGCATGTATTTTTTCTATTTTTGCCTTTATCTTGTTTTGGTATTTAGCCCCATGGAATAATTTGGGGAATGTTCTATGTTCTTCCATTTTCTGGAAGAGATTAAAAGTTATTGTCATCATTCCTTCCTTAAATTTTTGGTATAATTTAACAGTGAAATTATCTGCACCTTTATTTTTTCCATTGGAAGGCTGTTGATTATTCACCCTTTTTTTTTTTTTTTTTTAGATATAAACCAAACCGACTTAACATTATCTATTTCTGCTTTTGTGAATGCTGTGGACTGAGTTAGTATCCCTTTAAAATATATTAGTTGAAACATTGTCTCCTATGTGATGATATTAGGAGGTAGGGACTTTGAAAGGCAGTTAATTTGTGAGGGTGGAACCTCATGAGTGGGATTAGTGCATTGATAAGAGAAGCCACAGGGATCCTCACCCCTTCTGCCATGTGAGAACACATTCATCCATATTGCAGGAAGTGGATCCTCATCATACACTTAAACTGCTGATGGCTTGCATTGATTTTGTACCCACTCATTCTCTAGTAAGGTGAGAAATAAGTTTCTGGTCAATTCAAAATAACATCAATCCACCCGGTTTGTGTTTTTCTGTCACATAGCTTCATGAATATATGAAGACACTGCGTTTTGGTATTTTGTGTCTTTCAAGGAATCAGTGCATTTTAAAATTCATAAGCATACATAATTTTCATAATATTTTTGATAACTTTTAAATGTCCATGACAGCAGTGGTGATGAACTTCTTTTATTTCTGACATTAGTAGTTTTAAAATATTTTATGTCTGTTTCCTCTCCTCTGATCTTTCCTTCGCCTATACCTTTTTTTTTTCTTGTCTCTTTGCTGTTTTCCCTTCTCTTTCAGTTACCTTGGCTTGGGTTTTATCAATTTTATTGGTCTTTTCAAAAAATGAACTTTTAATTTTGTTGACCTTTTGATATTGATTTCCCTTTAAAATTTTCATTGATTCTTGTTCTAATTTTTGTTTCTTTTTTTCTGCTTTATTTAGGCTCTTTCTCTATTTTCTTAAGATGGATGCTTAAATTATTAGTGTTATATTTTTCCAGTGCTAAACTCTTACTTCTAAGTACTGTTTTCTCTACATCCCTCAAATTTTGATCAAAAGTTTTAATTTTCAAAATGCTTTCTAATTTCTCTTGAGACCTTTGCTTATGTGTTATTTTGAAGTCTATGGTTTGATCTTCAATATTTTGGGAATTTTGGTGTATTATTCTGATATAGTTTTCTACTTTGCTCTGTTGTTGTCCAAGAATGTGTTTTGTGTGATCATTATTCTTTTAATTTGTTCAGTTGTGTTTTATATCCTAGCATGCGATCCATCTTGGTTGGAGTTTTATGTGAGCTTGAGAAAAATGTCAATTGTGCTATTGTTGGATGAAGTATTCTATAAATGTCAGTTATTTCCAGTTAATGAGCAAGCATCACTCATCATACTTGGCCTCTTTAGACTGAAATATATGGAAATGTTATTCTCTTGAGAATGGGAAACATAGAATAAACTAGCCAGAAAAGTAGGTGTGTACCTCTCCCTCCCTAGCATTGCTAGCAGCCAATCAGGTTTAAGATTTACTGTCCCTGCCTGCACTTCCCTGAATTACCACCAGAGCAGCCTGTACATGGGGTTCTGCAGGTGTGTGGGGCAAGGAGTGCAAAATGGCAGATGAGTAAATGTGTCTGAAAGTTCCACCATTGCCCCACGTCAGAGAGGAGAGAATAGGTGGGGAGCATGTGTGCCAAGAGACCTCTGCATCGAGTGAGATATTGGATGTGGGATGGAGAAAGCTCAGATAATGTGGACGTGAACCCTGTTCCTGAAACGTAGCTCAGGATGCTCACTCTTTTGAAATTGCAGACCTGCAGCACAGTAGTGGTGGGGGTACTTGTAAGTACAGCAGATTTTTTAAACTCATATTGAAAACTTAGAAATTGTGTTGTTATTGTTAATAAATATTGACAAATGTAATCAGTGGTCTGTTTCTGAAAATGAAGCTTTAAAAGTATCTTCAAATCCCACCACTAAAATTGTTTTTCCTCTTGTTGCATCTAAAGTATAAGAAGCATGTTTTGACTTTTGTGAATCTAAATGTAGGCTGCTGTTTTGTATATTCTTTGAGTAAGTGAAAGTTCTAGTGAAACCTCAGATTAGCGCTAGAATATTGACAGGTGAGATGAGGTGAGTGCACATAATAGGAACTTGCAACTTATGCCATTTCATTACAAGTGTGTTTCATAGGAACTATGTAAGAAAAAGTAATAGAGGTTGAACTGGCTCTGTCCTGCATAGTGTAGATCCTTGCAGTTGCTACTCTACAGAGTAGAGTGGACCAGAGAACTCTGGCACTGCACTGGCAGGCACAGCATCAGATACAAGAATAAATCTGGATTTTTCTGGCATATTATGTGAGACTTCCAGCTTCTCTCCCTAGCGGGCTTTTGCTTAGTTGAAAAATGGTTTGTCATTCGGGTTGTTTTAAATGTTTAAATGCTTGTATTTTGTGAATTGTTCTGTTTCTGATTTTTGTGGGTTCAGGGTAGTCATGTTGATTTCTCTGCTCTGCATTAACCCTATGATATGCTAGCCAAATGCTTTCAGCAGACCTCAAGGCATTTTAATCTGACAAAAAAAAAAGGTTTAAAAATCTGGATCACAGGCCTTTTTTTTTTCTTGAGGAATTTTTAAAACTTTCCTCATGTCTCTCACTCTCTCCATTCCTCATTAAGTTTTTTTTAATTAGTTGTGACTGGGCATTGTGGTGCATTCCTGTAATCCTAATGGCTCAGGAGGCTGAGTCAGGAGGATCATGAATTCAAAGCCAGCCTTAGCAACAGTGAAGCACTTAGCAACTCAGTGAGACACTGTCTCTAAATAAAATAAAAAGTAGGGCTGGGGATATGGCTCAATGGTTGAGTGTCCCTAAGTTCAATCCCTAGTACCATCACCCCCTCAAAAAAAAAAAAAAAGAAAGAAAGAAAGAAAGAAAAAAAGAAAGAAAGCACATTGTGGGCAGGAGGACAAATTAATGTGATTTTCAAGAAAGTCACTTTGCTGCCATGTATTCAGATTAAGTTTTGTCATCATGGGAAAGTTTAGCCTGAAAAGAAAGGCATTGCAAAGTTACTCTTCCATCTTTCATCCCTCTGTGCCAAATGGCTTAATGATTTTATTTCACTCATTTAAGACCATAGTGTATGTGAGTCCCTGAAACAAATTAACATGCAAATACTGACTTGCATTTCAGACACAATTTTAACTTAGCTTTGTGTAACCACCTCCACAAATTAATTAAAATGGAACATTTACATAAAACCTAATCATTAAGTCCTGTAAGAAAACATTGTTATTTTGCTAAGAGATTTAAAAATAACTAGACTAATTAATTTGCTTGTAGAAATGAATTATCAGATAATTCCACACACAGTCACTGAAGTACAATTAAAAAGTAAGTCACCGAATGGCACTATTACCTGAAGTAAATGTGGCTTCAGAAAACTTTGCCATGAGAGGAGCAGACAGCTTTGCTCCCTTTCCTGTTTCCTTAGTTTTAATTGCATAATATTGATGTTGTTAACAGTTTTATTCTTTGTTTTCCATTGGTATTGCATTCCCAGGAACCCAAGGCGGTGCTCCTTCTGACACTGAGCATTCTTGCTAAAGAGTCACATGTGCAGGTGCTCCGTGGGGAGGGGCAGTACACTTGCCTGCAGTGAATGTGTTCCTACTCTCAGCTTTCTGTGTCTCTCTGGATGACTGTGTAAATTTCAGTGCTAGCTTTTTCATGTATCACCTCTTTTTTAATTTGTTGTATTTAGTACTCGAATTAATGTTAAAAAAAATAAATTGACATTGCCATGAACATTTTAGATAATAAGGTCAATCTCCATAGGGAAGAGATGGCTATTGATGGTTCTTCAAATGTCAAGATTATATTTAAATGGCTTGTGGCTTCAAAGCTTCACAGAGACTAGAAAAATTACAGTGTATTGTGCAGTGGGCATCACACATGCTTGGTTCATACTTTATATTTCAGTGTTGACTGGTCCTCCTACCAGCAAGACAAAGGAGCAATGAATAGAGGAACTGCTTGGAAGTAGGCAAAGCAATTATTCCATGGGAAATTAATCTGAACTTGAAGAAAGTTGCTTGTGGCATGAGCCATTCATTTTAGTAGATCTGTTTAGAGAATCATTCTTTCATCATTGGCCTTGTCGAGCCTAACAACATGACTGTTACCATGGTAAGGAGCGACTGCCCTCCATAAGCAGTGAAATTCATCTGAAAAAAAATCTCCTCTTCCTCTGTTAAAATTGTCTGAGATCATTCAGACTGCTATGTTTTCTGAAAGCTAACAGAGTCTGATTAACCGCATAATTATTTGTAGACTATGTCAACCATTGTCAGGATATAAAAGATAATTAGACTCCTCTACTGAAGGAGAATAGTAACATGAGTAAGATTTTAATGGGAAGTTCTGAGGCAGTGAAGAGCAGAGGAAAGAGAGAATAATGTACTGTTGTGGTCAGAATCATAAAAATTGAAGCATCTCCTGCTTTTTCCACAGACAAAAGGATAATTGGAAGAATTTCGAGGAGTATGGCTACTTGCCATTGAGGCCTTAGGCATCTTGTTGGGATCAAGAAGTTTCAATTCCACACCAATGACAGACAGAACTTTGTCCAAAGCATTGCATAGGGCCCAGAAGTTTGAAGCCCAGTATGCATGGCAGAGGCCACTCTAGAAAAGAAAGAGTTGGAAAAAGACTTGAGGCAGCTTGTTTAAGGCTAGAAAAGGACCCAGTGAAAAAGCAGAAACTAGGAAAGCAATGAGGCCCAGCAAAATAACACGGACAAAGCTAAAACTGTTCCATCAGATAGACCCATCTGGTTTATTTGCAGCGAAACAGTAAGAGCATAGCAGGTATATACTGTAAGCTGGTGCTACATAGATGTAGATGTGCTTGAAATGTAGGAGAATGGCAAAGAAAAATGCTCCTTCCACATGCCTTTTCTGAAATAACCGTGCAAATGGAGAGCAACATTAATCAAAATAGAAATCCATTATACTGGAAATGAATATCTGTAATACCAGTGGCTGAGGCAGGAGAACTGCAACTCTGAGGTCAGGCTGGGCAACTTAATTAATCAAGATAGCTGGATGTAGTGAAATAATTTAATCTCATAGACAGCATACACAAAGAGTGCATCTGTAAAGATGACAGAAAATCTCTGAAAAAATAAGGTTCTTAAACTGCAGTAGTCCATATTATGAACATAATGCATCACTTGATCAAAATATTTGGCAACAAGTGACAGGACATATTCAAACCACACAAAAAAGCGGGGTAAGCCAAGGTCCACTCTGAAGTTGCCTCATAATACCAATGTGATACTGGCAAACTGTGATAACAAGCCAGTTGTGGTGTACTTCAAAATCTTTAGAATGGTAGGTGGAAATGAGAAGGCATTTGAGGAGAGTCACCCGGATCGCCAAAGCAGAAAACCAATTGCCACTACCCGTTAGGGTTGTGAGCGCCACCATTGCTGCAGCACCGCGCACTTTCCATGTATAAGTTATTCTTACCTGAGAACACAATCAAACCTAAATACTTTGTATAAATAACAGACATGCAGAATGGAGGCTCTTAACAGTTTTCCATTTCTAGGAATTTAACGTCTTGAGCATTTATTAAAAAAAATATTTAATAGTGTCTTTGTCAAACTCTCCAAGAGTTTTCTCTCAATTGTCAAGTCATTTAGTGGACATGGATTGTTTGTCCTTATTTGATAAATGCTGTCCACACTCTTTATTGCAAAAGGAACATGTTCAATCTCAAGTAAGGCTCTGAGTGCTAAGAGGGTCAATATAGTCTATAAAGCCTTGAATAACAGGGACTAAATTTTGCTGATATTTTAACTGAGTCAGGCTCCTTTTTCCTCAGTAACATGCTTGTTGTTTGCCTATAGTGAGTCTGATCTGTATCAACCTGGTGTGTATAGGAAGGCTCCCTGTGAATAGGAAACCATGCATTGATGTAGGCATGGGGTAATAGCCTTGGAAACAGTGATCAGTGTCTTTATGGGCATTTGAACTTTAAGTTTTTTTAAAAGAACTTTTGACAAACTAGTAAACAGATCTGTATTCATAGTACATGAACACATTTTCCAGAAATATAAAGACTAGGATGTGTTTGCATACTTACAGAAAACAATAGCATTTTCTTTAATAAAAGTTCATATGACTGCTAAGCCCATAGTGTCAAGTGAGGAGAGATCCAGATTTGGTGGGGTCTGAAGCTGGTGGAATTGTAGGAGATTCTTTAAGCAAAATCAATCTAAATGACCATAAGGACCCATTCTCAGTGTCCCTGCCAGGCCTCTAGGGTATTATGAGGAGAACTCAAGCCTCTTGTGCATAAAGGAAAATCTTCTTTTCTGTGTAGATTGTTTGGGAAAAGTGAGATCAAGTCATTCCAAAGTACCTGATAAAGGGCCAAAAACTGTCCTTAAATAAGTAAATGTTAAAAATGTGGTATATATATATATATATATATATATATATATATATATACACAGTGGAATTTTACTCAGCCATAAAAGACAATAAAATCATGGCATTTTCAGGTAAGTGGATGTGTTATGCTAGAATTCAGGACCTCAAAAGACCACCAGAGACCAAGATCCATGTGAGCAGCAAAGAGGTGTTTATTGCAAGCTGGCTCTTGGTCCTCCATGTGCACACAGCAACTGGTGACACTGAGAGGCTCTGAGCCCAAGGTTTGCAGCAGTTTTATACATTCTTCGGGGAAGGCAGAGACTTCACATACTTCATAGCATCTCTTGGCAAATCATCACATACCACGGGAAAATCATAAACAACTTTAAAACATGATTAGACCATTCATTGGTGGGAAGAATTTGGGTAGGGGTGATTGGTTACTAAAATAGGGGGATTCATTTTAACTGATTGTTTTAAGCCATAAGGGTGTACGTGCTGAACTACATGGTGTCCCAAAATGTTATCAACCATCATAAAGTACTGGGAGAGTCATCTGGCATCCTAGGTATTTCCCTGTCTCATACTGATTGGTGGCTGCTAAGGGGTTGCTATGGGTCACTACCTAGTCTGACTGAGTCAGGGACACCTGGCAGATATCTCCTGTTATTCCTAGATAAACAACTCAGCAGGGTGGGTATGTGCCTAGGAGTGCTCTGTGGGTCTTTCCAGGGACAAAAGTCACACCCCCTTCCTTGGACAGGATTTGTTCTGAGGCTGTTTTTTCAAATGGTGTTGGAGAACATAATGCTAAGTAAAGTTAGCCAATCCCCAAAAAACAGATGCCAAATGTTTCTCTAATATACAGAGGCTGACTCATAGTGGGATAGGGAGGGGGAGCATGAGAGGAATAGACAAAATCTAAATAGGACAAAGGGGTGGGAGGCAAAGGAAGGGTCCAGGGGGGTAGCAAGGATGGTGGAATATAATGGGCATCATTATCCAAAGTACATCTATGTAGACACGAATTCGGTGTCAATGTACTTTATATACAAACAGAGATATGAAAAAATGTGGTATATATGTGTAATAAAAATTGTAATGCATTCTGCTGCTGTTTTTAAAAAATAAAATCAATAAAAATAAGTAAATGTTATGGTGAATTTTCCCTTTAAATCAAAAAGTTGGGTCTGGGGAAGTGGCTCAACCTGTAACAGTCTCGCCTGGCATGCATGGGGCACTGGGTTCGATCCTCAGCACCACATAAAAAATAAAATTAAATAAAAATGTGTGTCCACCGAAAACTAAAAAGTAAATGTTAAAAAAAGTTCTCTCTCTCTCTCTCTCTCTCTCTCTCTCTCTCTCTTCTCTGTCTCTGTCTCTCTCTCTCTCTCTCTCTCTCTCTCTCTCTCTCTTTAAAAAGAAATAAAAAAGGGATATAAAATATAATATTTCTAGGTAATTGTGTCTCGAAGTGTATGTCCTACCTATAGTGATCCAGAATTATTTTTTCTTGGAATATGAAAGACACTTTTGACTGGGGAAGAAAGCAATATAATATATACACTTTTGAATATGAAAGTGTAAAATAGCTTAAATGATTTGAACGTAATTGATCTAGGGTTGAGCTGTAGCCTCAGGTTTTTAAATAACAATGATGAATTAAACTTTAGGATATTTCCCTCACTTATTTTGTTTTTAGAACTTTTGAAGGGTTATTTCAACAGACAAAGTTCTTTAGTGTGTCTTATAAATTTTACACATTTCTACTTGCCTCTGAGACCCACTGAAAATCCAGTTGCCTTAGGCCTGTGCTGTTAGTATTGAATGCCTTCTTAAAAACTGCACTATACATTTCTGTATATTTCTGAAAGGCATAAAACCAAATATAAAATGTTTCTCCAAAATATTGATGTATTTTTTTTAGTTTCAATTTTAAAGCATAAAATTATGTGTTTTAAATGTTTTTTTCAAATCACTGCTTAAGAAAATTTTGTACCACTTTTAAATACTGTCAAAGAGTGCGATATTGTGACCTTTCAGTCTTCTACAAAGGCATTGTTTAACAGGTGTTACCACTGTGTGCTGGTGAGGAGTCCTTGCTTCCCCGAATGCTAAAATATAACACCAGAGAAGCACGCTGAGGCAAGTGTTGAGTGGAGAGCAGAAGCTTTATGAAAACAGAAAAGACTTCTCCCAGAGGAAGAAGGGGACCCAAAAGCTGGAATCCATAGAAGGGAGAGGTCTTCACTTTTTTATAGCTAAGGTATTCTTTCAGCTTTTCCACATTCTGGTTCCCTTTATCTTTCAGTGATAGAATGAAGGTGGAAAAGTCCAAAAGTGGGAGATAGGTTGGCTGGAGGAGTGATCTGGGCAGGAGGGATCTGTGGCAGCTTTTGATTAGCATTTTCTTGTTTGCTGGGAGCTGCTTCACTAACATTTCTTTAGTATTGGGCTCTGGACCTTAGGGACATTAACATTTCAATCTCCCCAATGCTGCTCTGGTTTGCTGGAGTCCATTCTCTATAATGGCCTTCATTTTATTTAACTTACTCACTATTAGCTAGGACATTAATTACTTTTTATGTAATCTACCCACCTCCTTCTTGAGTCCTCTCAAAAATGTCTCTAAATTTCCACTTCCTCAAAAATGTACTTTCCCTGGATCAT
The DNA here is from genome assembly GCF_048772815.1 of Callospermophilus lateralis. Lineage (NCBI taxonomy): Eukaryota > Metazoa > Chordata > Mammalia > Rodentia > Sciuridae > Callospermophilus > Callospermophilus lateralis. Next base: position 238,769 of record NW_027514584.1, on the reverse strand, counting down.
TTGTTGATGAGCTTACAAAACTTTCTGTATTTGCTTAAGAGTCAAACACTTTTCTTAATTGCTTTGAACTGTTTGAAAATGGTGCTATGACATAGGCATTGCACATGTTGTAACTGCTGTTGACTGGTGAGAGTCCTTGATTCTCCGATGTTGAAGAATAACACCAAAGAAGCATGCTGAGGCAAGGTCAGAGTAGAAATTAGAAGTTTATTAAAGGATAGCAGAAAAGACTTCTCCCGGAGGTAGAAGGGGACCCAAAAGGTGGAATCTGTGGAAGTGCGGTTGTTTCCCCTTTTTATAGTTTTGATGATGGAATGTAGGTTGGAAGGCCTGAGGGGTGGGACACAGGTGGGCCAAAGAAGTAATCTGGGCAGGAAGGACTTCATTATCACTTCTTTGGGATGGACTTTGGCCTAGGGCCTTTTCAGGACTTCATTAACATTCCATGAATTGTCCTGTTTCCTGGAATCATTCTCAGCATGGCCTCCATTTTAGATTTCACTCCGTATTAGACCTGATTTACCAAACTACACTGACTACCTAACTTTAAATCTGGCTTCAATGTCATTGTGTGATCATAAAGCTGCTTAGTTCAGTTGTCCCTTTGTATAGTATATCCTTTCTTATCCATTAGAAGCTTTAATCTTCAATAATGGAATAGAGAGCTAGCTTGGAAAAGAGATAAAAGTGTTACCACTGTTGGCCGGTGACGAGTCCTTGCTTCCCCGATGTTGAAGAATAACATCAGAAAAGCCCACCAAAGAAAGGTCAGAGTAGAAATTAGAAGTTTATTAAAGGACAGCAGAAAAGACTTCTCCCGGAGGTAGAAGGGGACCCAAGAGGTGGAATCCATGGAAATGCGGTTGTCTCCCCTTTTTATAGTTTTGGTGATGGAATGTAGGTTGGAAGGCCTGAGGGATAGGACACAGGTGGGCCAAAGAAGTAATCTGGGCAAGAAGGACTTCATTTTCACTTCTTGGGATAGGCTATCTCCAAATCTGTTGAAGGCTGTTTCCTGGGTTCCATTAGCATTTCTTTGGGGTGGACTTTGGCCTAGGGCCTTTCTCGGACTTTATTAACATTTCATGAGTTGTCCTGCATTTCCTGGAATCATTCTCAGCATGGCCTCCATTTTAGTCTTCACTGGGTATTAGACACGATTTACCTAACTACATTGACTACCTAACTTTAAATCTGGCTTCAAAGGTATCATTAGATTTAAAATACTGGATATTTTCAATGTATTATAATAAAAATTAATGGAAGCATAAACATTTGACTTTCAAAAATTGTTATCATTTGTATTAGTGTATTATAATTATAATAGTGAAATTTATTATGCCATATTCATATATGCATATACCATAATTTGATTAGTCTCATTCATTCCCCAATACCTTTCCTTCTATTCCTTCCCTTCCTCTTCCTTCCACTTACTTTATTCTACTTATCTTTCTTCTATTATTATTATTTTTTGTTAGTGCATTATCATTGTACATGTCAGCAAGATGCATTTTGATTTATTCATGGAGGGACATAACTAATTTGGTAGATTTCATTACTCGTGACTTCCCCATGTCCTTTTCTCCTCTCTTTCTCTCTATCCCTTTCTTCTTTTCTATTGATTCCCATCTATTTTCATGAGATACCTTTTTTACTCCTTTTTCCCCCTCTCTTACTTCACATATGAGAGACAACATTACTGTGTGAGTCCAACTTATTTTATTTAGCATGGTGTTCTCCAGTTCTATCCATTAACTAACAAATGACATGATTTAATTCTTCTTTATGGCTGAGTAAAAGTCCACTGTATTCATTTATTCATCTGTTGAGCACTTGGGCTGATTCCACATCTTGAACTAAATCAGTATACTATAGTGATACGTGAATATCAATGATTATAGGAGTGCAATTCACAAAACACTTAGCATTTTAATTAGATTTGAAAGACCCCAGCCCAGAAACCCCAGGCCCCATTGTGAAACCATCAGGACATGTTGCTAACCCACTAAACACCGGAGAGGTCTATCTGTTAATCAGTTAAGGGTAGTCTATTGTGAAAGGACAGGATGGTTGGAAAAGAACAAAAAAAAACAGGTCCCAGGGCATTCTTAGGCAAATAGGAACTGATAACATAAAGTGAAGAACAACTTTGCCCTTTAGGTAATCTATATGCTGGGTTCAAAATAACCAATAAGAAACCTGTTGCTTACCGCGCGAGAAACCTGCCCCATTATCCTATAAAAGACCTGTACCCCAAAGCCAGGTGTGCCAGTTAACCAAAGCTCTGCCTGAGGTTTTGCTGAGCACCCGCAGGCGTCTGTGTCTGAATAAACCTCTTGCGTTTGCAGCCAGTGCCTCGTGCGTCTTTCTTGGACAGGGAATCGGTGGGTCTTTCAGATTAAAATTAGAAATTACATTTTTATTAGATACTCTTTAATATCACAGCAATAAAATATTTCTTCCAGGAGTACAAATCACAAAGTGGGGGAAAATGTATACTATCTCTTATCTGTATTGTAGCATTCATTAAATGCTTTCTGTATACATTTTAGGATAAGGTATACTTGCAAATATAAAATGTGCATGGAGGCAGAGTCAATTATATCTAACCCATGAAAAGAAACATGGATAAAGTTTGATTTTTGACTAACAAACATGACATTTATGTATTTCGTTGGAAGAATATTATGAATGTGTCTGATATTTAAAACTTTGAAACTTTCAAAATATTTTTATGATGTGGCTTTCAGAAACTGTATTGATTGTGGTTCCATAATCTGATTTAGTGGTTTTGTTCTCTGGAGAATGAATAGTAATGCCAAGTGAGTTTGGGGACTGGTGGACATTGCACTCTATTTCCTGTAATTTGACTGAGGCTTCAGTCTTCTTTGTAATGTCCCATTATTTGGAATATTCAAGACCCAACAGAAAATTTCTCTAATGTGTGAGCAAGCAGTGGAACCTCTGGTTGGAGTCCTGCAGGTTTGATTTCCTGCCAGAAGACTTAGCAGGTGCTGCCTTAAGGACTCAGACCCTGTAAGTCCTTCATTATGTTAACACATAATTCCTTGGGTTGCCTTAGTGCTTTTTAAAGTTAAATTGAATATAGTGTTTCTAGGATTAGTGAACTGTTGGGAAAAGTGGTGAAATTATCACTGCTGTCAACAAAAATTCACTAGGGGAGAAATCAAGATAGAAAAGAAGGCTCTAGCTTATTGGCTAGTCCAAGCAGCAAAAACAAAAAAATAAAAACCTGAAAATTCTGGGACCATTAGTTTTGGCATCTGAGGCAATGACACATGTATTCATGTGAAGGCTACCAACTTTAGCTGTGGCCCTTCCAGCAATGCACAGGCCCAGGGAGCATGTTACAATAGTGAAATGGTCTCAAGCTGGGTTCTGAGTTCAGGTCCAATTAGCTATTGGGATACTTTTTGTGGGTTCTGCTGTATGCCTGTGCACCTGTGCACCTGTCTGTGTGTCCTGAGGAGGTGACAGGTGGAGAACACTGAAGAGAGAATCACAGCGTTCCACAAGAATATCAGGTGAAATTTGGTTGGGTTCAGGAAGATAGTGAGTTCTCAGTATATATTTGCTCAGGAAGTATGAATGAAATGTGAATTATTCTCTCTCCTAAAATATCTAGCAAAATCCAAAGATCTGGCTTTCCTTATTTGAACTGGTTTGCAGTCATGGTTCTTACATTATTGGTAAGGGAGTTGAAATTTGTTTATTTTTATGCTTCAACTGTTAGGAAGAATCAGCATAAAATTTCAAGAAGGATCACTGAATAGAAGTATATATATATATATATATATATATATATATATATATATATATATATAGAGAGAGAGAGAGAGAGAGAGAGAGAGAGGAGGGTATGAGAGATTTTAGTCTATTCAAAGAAGAAGGAAGATAGCAGAAGGAAAATAACTGGTTAAACTGGGTCAGGTGGTGCAAGCCTGTTATCCCAGCTGCTCAGGAGGCTGAGGCAGAAGGATCAAGAGTTCAAAGCCAGACTCAGAAACTTAGTGAGGCCCTAAGCAACACAGTGAGACCCTGTCTCTAAATAAAATCCAAAAATGACCAGGTGCTGGGAGCCACCAGCCAAGTAGGTATGACAATTTCCTTGCCAGTGTACCCCCATGTTTCTTTAGTGGAAGGACTCGTGGAAATAGGACATTTTGCAGCTACATTGCATGTAAGGTGACCTTGCTCAAGGACCAGGGTGGATCCATGTTTAGGGTGTTTCCGGTTTAGCATAATAGGAGATTAGGGTGTTCCCCATTTAGAATAGGGCGTATCCTGCTGCCTGAGTTCCTCTTGAGTTCTTAGGGTCAGACAGTATATTTTGGGAGACAGAAGCCCAGTGGAGTGTGGATTTGGGCAGAGAACATGGATTTCCCCAGAACGTGTTTGTAGACGGCCGGTGTGAGTTTGGGAATAAAGAATTGCTGTTTGAATCTACAAGCTGTGAGTGGCTCATGATTTGTGCCCAGCCAGAGACTGCGGCAACCAGGGATGTAGCTCAGTGGTTAAGCACCCCTGTATTTAATCCTCAGTACAAAAAAAAAAAAAAAGAAAAGAAAAGAAAAGAACTGGTTACAATGGACATATAGGAAATAATTAAAAGAAAGGATAAGGATACAAGAGATTTTAATAAAATATTTCCCAGTTTGATTTTTATGGTTTATATGTAACAATTTATAAATATTATGCAGTCTCAATTACTTAAGAAATATGTACATCTATCCTTGTCCATAAAGTTCATTTCATATATTTTAGAGAATTAGTAAGATTAAAATCTTAGAAAAACTTCCTGAAACTGATGAAAGATAATGTGTTCTTATTATAAAACTTTTGTTATGCTGAAATAGATAAATGGAAAAAATTTTTAAAAAACAACAGTAATAAGAAAAACACACCAAGAAACATCAAGGTCATATTTTAAACCGCCAAACATAGTGATATAAACTTATTTGCTGTGAAGGAATAAGAACTAGTATGTCTCTAGCAGAGCAATGATACCAGAAGCAAAAAGAAATGTCGAAACAGTACATAGCAAGGGAAGATAATTTTGTAATTTATTAAGACCCCATGGGTTAGGGGTGTAGCTTAGTGGTAGATCACTTACCTGGCATGCATAAAGCCTTGGGTTTGATCCCCTGCACCACAGTAATGAAAACCCCAATCAAAAAAAACATAATGTCATTGAAGGGAGTCTGAGGAGATCCTTAAATGGGGACCTTAACTCAGGTTTACTGGGTCCTTGAGGAAGTTGCAAAAAAGAATTTCAGAACATGTCAGAGAGAGGGAGGAGCAGAGATTTAGTCAGGAAAGAAAGGAATCCATATTCAGGAAGAAATTGACTGTCAAGGAATGAGATGCACCTTTTGAGACCTCAGGCTCTTGGAAAAAAAATTGGCTTGAGGAATGGCAGCCCTCAGAGGAAAACTGACCAGAGAGTGAAGGTATGAACAAATTTGTCACAAGGCTTTGAGTTTAAAGATTGAAACAGGGGTGCTTTGAAAAACTAGCCTCTACCTCAGAGCAAAGACTGTCCGAGCAAGGGGGTGTGACCCCTGTCCTTGGAAAGACCCACAGAGCCCTCCAAGGCACATTCCCACCCTGCTAAGTTGTTTATCTACAAATAACAGGAGATATCTGATGTTATCTGCTGTCTCTGACTCAGTCAGTCTAGGTGGGTCCCATAGCAATCCCCTAGCAGCAACTAATCAGCATGAGACAGGAAAATACCTGGGATACCAGATAACCCTCCCAGTATTTTATGGTTTTGGGAAACCATATAGTTCAACACAAACATCCCTCTTGGCTTGAACCAATCAGTTCAAATGAATCCCCCTCTTGTAGTAACCAATCACCCCTACCCAACTTGTTCCCACCAGTGAATGTACTAATCATATTTTAGAGTTGTTTTATCATTTTCCCTCAGTATGTGATGATTTTCTAGGATATTCTATGATATATGTGAAGTTCCTGTCTTCCCCAAAGAGTGTATAAAACTGCTGCAAACCCTGGACTCCGGGCCTCTCAGTGTCACCAGTTGCTGTGTGCACTCGGAGGACTGAGCTAGCTCACAATAAACACCTCTTTGCTGCTTACATTGATCTTGGTCTCTTGTGGTCTTTGGGGGGTTCCAAATTCGAGCATAATAGCTTAACCACTGAGAGAAATCCCCAGCAATTTTTATTTTTATTTTTTTAGTTTTGAGGCAGAGTTTTAGAGGCCCAGCCTCCCAGAGCTACTGGATTTACAGCCCTGCATCACCATCCCTGGCCCATAATCCACTTTCTAGGGGGCCTGATATAGCCAAGGAGGCTCACCTATGGTGAAAAACAAAACAAAACAAAACAAAACAAAACAAAAAAAACAGCCTCTACCTCGGAGCAAAGACTGTCCAAGGAAGGGACATGGCCTTTGTCTTTGGAAAAACCCACAGAATACTCCTAGGTACATTCCCACACTTCTAAGTTGTTTATCTACAAATAACAGGAGATAACTGCTGTGCCAGGTGTCCCTGACTCAGTCAGGCTAGGTGGAGATCCATAGAAACCCCTTAGCAGCCACCAATCAGCATGAGATAGGGAAATACCTGGGATGCCAGATGACCCTCCCAGTAGTTTATGGTGGTTGATAACATGTTGGGAAACCATGTAGTTCAGCACAAACACCCATCTTGGCTTAAACCAATTAGTTCAAATGAATCCCCCTCCCAATCACTCCTACCCAAATTGTTCCCACCAGTGAATGTGCTAATCATGTTTTAGAGATGTTATTTGATTTTCCCGTGGTGTGAGATGATTTGCTAAGAGATGCTATGATGTATGTGGGGGTCTCTGCCTTCTCCAAAGAATGTATAAAACTGCTGCAAACCTTGGGCTCAGGGCCTCTCAGCATCACAAGTTGCAGTGTGTGCGCATGGAGAACCGAGCTAGCTTGCAATAAACACCTGTTTGCTGCTTACATGGATCTTGGTCTCTGGTGGTCTTTTGGGGGTCCCAAATTCGAGCATAACATGTGGGGGCTCATCCAGGATCCCCCTAGTAAGCCTACCCAGACACCCAATTGAGAGGTGATGAAAACCCAGCTGGTAAGTAAAGGCTTTGCCAATGTGTAAGTTTCTGTACTCTGGTTGCATGCAGGTTCTGGTTATGTGTTGTATAGTCGGCAAATGGTCCAGGTGGATGCACCAAAGGGCAGCCGACGGGGTTTGTGAGAGAGGTCCCAAGCCCCTTTCTGGGTTCTGAGTGGATTGCCGGTAGTAAAGTATTTTGTGAAGTATTTGGTAAAGTATTTTGTAGCTGATGGATCCGCGGTCTGCCTCTGCTTTTAGTTTCTGTGTAGCAATCCACGACGCGCTGCGAATTCTGTGGCAGCGCTGCGAATTTTGTGTTATGTGTGTTTGTTTCTATTGTCCTGTCCGTCTCCACCACAATACCCTGGCAAGAGAACTAATCTCCCTATCTGGGGTCATCAGACCCAATCTGAGGGGGATGCTCCCCCAATCATTTGTCTGAGGGAAAGGCCCCAGTTGGCTTGAAGCCAGCACCTCACTTCCATTTTTTTGACAATCTGAAAAGAGAATCTCTGTCTTTGTGTGTCTTTTTGTCTGTGTCTCTGTTAAGTGTGATGGCATTATTTACTTTTGACAGATGCAGAGTCCCAAGTTCCTATCTGCCTTGATGTGTGGAGGTAAGTTTAGCTAAATTTTAGCCTAAGAATGTCCCTAGTATGCTTCTCCTGTAAGGGACCAAAAGTCAATAGAACCACCAGCTTTTCTGTTCTCACATTTTACACCCCTTTTAGCTGTGTCTTAAAGAAGTTTGATGACTTTACTCCCCTTTCTTAAATGGGACTGAAAGGATAAGGTTTGTCCTGAAAAGTTTTTAAGTTGCATTCGGAACCTGAAATTCATGTGTCAGTAAAACAATTCCCGGAACTGCCCATTAGATGTGTATCGAAATCTCCCCTGACCACCTAGTTGCTCAATGAGAACAACCACCTTTCCTCAGAAGCTGTGCAGTCCCGCACGTATACACCTCAGGGCTTAAACCAATCAGTTTGAATGTATACCCCTTCTTAGTACTGACCAATTACCCCCACCCGACCTGTTTCTGCCAGTGAATGTGCTAATCATGTTTTAGAGTTGTTATTTGATTTTCCCGAGGTATGTGATGATTTGCTAAAGGATGTTATGATGTATGTAAAGTCCCTGCCCCCTCCAAAAAATGTATATTAGCTCTGCTCAAGTTGTTACCCGGGCTCTTTGTTCTTTGCTCCTCTGAAGTGAGCTCTGAGCCCCAGCATGCTGGACCCCCAATAAACCCCTTTGCTGTTGCATGAGACAGTCTCTTGGTGGTCTTTTCCTCCGACGTTCACCTGACTTTTACAGGATTAGGGAAGCAACGTTTTCTTTTCTTCCCATAGTTAGCTTCAATGCACCCACTGCACAGGGATATGCCTGCTGGGGGTCTAAGAATTTTGATATCTCGCTTTTACTTTTTATCAAAACCATGTTCTCATTATTAAATTTGCATTAATTGGCTTTGGGGATGGGAACCAAATTTTCAGTTACAAATTTTGGCACCCCAGAGGGGACTTTAGAGGAGCCCCCACTCTGCTTTCTTGGGGAAGCCTAGCACTTGAAACAACAATAATCTGAGGATTAACTTTTTGAGAGCTGACTACTGGAAATTTAGGAGATATGCCAACGTGCCTGGGATCAGACCTAACCAAAGTAGCTAATCCTGTAAGTAAAAGGAGGGACTGAGGGACTCCCAGGAGCTTCTGAAGCCCCTTTTGCTTCGGGGAACCTCCCTCATTTCTTCCCTGCACTGTAAGGGTTGCTTTATCTCTGTCTACTTATAAAGAAGGGGACACTGAATGCAGTAAAGTCACCACACAGAGACCCTTGATTTTACTCTTCTGGTTGCCCCTATGTGAGAACATCTGGTCCCCTTGTGGGGAAATCTATGGTGCCAGTGATGTAGGAGTCATAATTAAATGGGAGTTAGAAACCTAGGGAGATTTTTCTCTTATCTGTTCTGTCTGTTTTAAAGGTTATTATAGATTGTTTCTTGGGAATGATCTTGGCTGAATGTGTATCTAAAAGATGATTTTTATTGTAACAATTTGGTATCTGAATGGGTTTTTGAAGCATTGCACAATCTTGCAGTTAAAAGTTGGGTTTAGGTAATTTTTTACTTTATGATTTGAGAAAATTTATGCCAGAGAACTTAAATACTTAGGATAGAAAATTAAAGACCTTTGCTTCCAAGTTGGCAAGTAACTCCCAATCATTTAGTTTTATTTTTTCATTAATTTTTGAACTGGGTTGCCTGGGAAGATTTCACTAGGAATACCAGTATATTAATTTGGGAAAGGATAGTAAATTATGATATGATATCTGTTCCCCTCAGTGTGTAGGATTTAGGGGAAAAATAGTGTTGGAATGGGACATTGGTCTGGCTTATTGAAATGACATTGAATAGCAAAAATCTTGGGAATTTTTAAAGCTTAATTTTGGATATACATGGTAGTGTGTGGTTTTCTTTTGGAATTTTTTCAGGTGATTTAATGTAACTTAATACTACTTTAGGAATTTCAGAACAAAGTAAGTGACTTAATGATTCTGAAGGAACTTCTTCTGATGGTAACTTTTATATTATCAAGTAAGATCCTGTTTTCAGTTTTGTGTGAGCAAGTTTTTCTAGTGTAGGAAGATATAGGAAAATAAAATTTTGTGAATTGTATCTTAAACTTGTATCCTAATTTTCAACATCCAAACCTGAAAATTATGACTTAAAGTTATAATGCCTTAGGCATGAAGCTTCTGCTCAGAATTCCTGTTTTTTCTGCTTCTTCCAGACCTCAGCCAGGACTTAAGTTGAAATGCAAATAGAAGAAGTCTGTGAGCTCAGTAAGAGACTGATCTGAGGCCCAAGGAAGAAAAAAAAGTAAAGGTGTATTTTTCCTGAACTCAAACTAGATTAAACCAAAAAGTAAATTGTATGGTATTTACTAATTACTGGCCAGTCATTTTTTTCTAGGACTCATGCTTTTTCTTAGATTCTGTATTTTTTTTTTTGAGCTCATGATTTTGATCCTACAGAACTAAGTTAATAATCTTCTGATCAGTTCTATTTTTGATCAACTCTGGAGTATTTTTAAACATTACAATGGAGAATTCACCTGAGAAAAGCTACAAGGCCTTTAATATTTACTATTGTGTTATGTGTGCAGACTTGTGTTATGTGTTGTATGTCTGTGTGTGTATGCCATATATCATGCAATGATATGACAATTGGCAGATATATGAGGAGCCTCATAGAATTAAAAAAAAATGTATCCAAATATCTTTGATTCACATGATTCAAATCGTTCAATTTAAATTGGGTAAACAGATTAAAGTAAAGATGGCTTTAAAATTAAGCTTATAAGTTTTTCCTAGGTCATAAAAAAACTAATAAAATGTTGATGTCTATGAAATAATCTGCCTAAATTCAGAAATTTACAAGGATTTTTTCAAAATGTGAAAAGAAAAAGAAGGTTAACAAATGGAAAAGAAAAATTAAAGGTTCTAGGTATGGATTTAATAGAAGGAAAATATGTTTCTGGATAAGAGCCTATGTGATGAAGTTAATAAAAGGGCTTAAATAAGTGATAAAGAAGGTCTCTGTAAGTTGGTTATATGTGTAAATTTTTTGAGCAAGTAATCTTAAAGAAATTAAAAATTATACAACTATGGTTAAACAACAACTGTTATTTTGCCATATTGTAATATGTTATTTCTTTAAGAACTAAATTTGGTTAATATAAAAACATCAATGTAATTGTGGTACTATTAATGTATTTATATCTTCCAGGTATGCAAGTCTGGCTTTCTGGCAAGTCTAAATCATTTTCTTTTTAAGGCACCAAGCAGAATAGTCAGCAAGAACTAGGAACATGTCTTAAAACAGTTTCAGTTCCATAAATGTTCTGTACATTTATTACAATTTTAAAACCATGAAGAAACAGACTTGATTCTTTCTGTTGCTTGACCCAATAGCTCTTACCACACAGCTGGAAAAACAACCTCATTACCATGTCAGCTGGTTCAAGAGAAGTTTTAATATTTTTTTTTGTAAAGTGGTTTAAACCAGAGTTTTCATTTTTAACTGAATTAATAAGTATGTACATAAAGAGGAAGCCTTTTTAAAAAGCAGGTTTTGTGTGTTCTCCCAGATTTTCTAAAATTTAAAACCAGATATTACAAATGAAACTCTTTTTAGTAGCAAGTACCTGTCCAAATAAATGTCCTCTGCTATTAAAATTTCAGTATTTGGAAGACTCTTATTTTATAATTCAATCTTTTTATAATAATTGTGTAAGGATTTTCACAAATACTGTGATCTAAAAACACTATTCTTATTGTTTTCATTTATACAAAATGCAGCTTAATAATAGTTTTCATTGATGGGTACTTATTAACTTTATTGCAACTCTAAACTGAATGGAAATTGTTCTTGAAATGTTACCACTAGATTTACATTTTCAAGTGAATTTTCAAACAGTGAAGAATAATTTCACAGGTAACATAGTGATTCATGACACATCTGTGGGATACTGTAATTTGCATAAAGCAAACCTATGAAATAATTCATGAATATATTGTTATAATAGGAAAAAGGAGTGCAGAAGTAAAAACAAAAGAGCTTAAATTAGGATGCTGCTACTAGCTAGAAATAAACCCTTTGTATGTGTAAAATAAATAAATTAGGAAGTGTGCCTTTTCTTTGTTCTATCAAAGATATATCCATGTTCTTTTTAACAGAAAGCAGAAAAGATACCAAATAACCCCTCTTCCCCTTCCCTATTTTCATATTTTTGGGGGCTGGGCTTTGAGGGTCATGCAATTAAGCAGTATGGCAGACCTGTTGAAGCTCATGATATGCAAAATGGTGACAGACATATACCCAGGTAGAGTGGTTGCTGAAAGTGAAAAATTGGAACCATTGCTGACATGTTTAGAAGCAAATGAGGAAACAGGTAGATGGGGATGAGGTGAGGTTGGGGAATTAGGCATTCAAGGATTCTGCATGCAAAGTTTCTGAGCTTGGAATGCACTGTGAGTTTCAAGGGGTATCTGCATTCTTTCTATTGTGTATATTTGGGGGTTAAAAATGGTCTAGTACTCCAGTACACTTGGTAAAGTTTATAACTAGGTATAAGCTAGCAAAGACACTATGGGAATCTTCATGATGATGGATTAAGGGCCAGCTATGAGGGCTGAGTGCAACCTGGGAAGAGTGAATACAAACTTGGGAAGGGTGAGTAGGTGGACCCTGATGTTCACAAATTCTTAGAGGCTTTAATGTGTTACTAGGCACTAGGAACAGGGGTTCCTGGATCCAAAGAAAAGTTCCAGAAATCACTCTTATCAACAGAGAAATTATCCCAGTTATTTATAGGTTCTTTGAAACCAGACATTGGCCCAAGTCCAGAGTCAGAGGAGAGTCACTGTGTGTCTGTGGTTCTTAAGCATTGGAACTCCTGACATTCCAGCAGTTAATGTGTAAGGACCAACTAGGGTCAAAGTCCACCTCCAGGGGAGTTTATATACATTCTCTTTTACAGTCCAGGATAGGTTCCATTATGATGTGTTGAGGAATGAAATACATATTCTCTTTTGAATAATATTTAGTCTAGCTTAGAAGATAATTCATCCCCAAAAGACATCACTTATATACAATTGTGTTTGCATAGAATTTGGAAAGTAATGGACAAAGTAGTTAACCAAATAAGTGTGAAGTTGTTTTTCATTTGAGGGGAAGAATAGATTAAATAGTTTTAGAAAGAGGTAAAGGGCCTAGAAAACTGTCATATTTTTCATTTAGTTTGGGAGGAGTGAGTTAGTTATATTTTACCCAACTGTAAGAGGTTCCAGATTTCTAAATTCACCTGGGGAAAAATGAATATATGTAATTTTGTATGTGTGTATACTAGTCAGCTTTGTGTTGCTGTGACCAAAAGACCTGAAAAGAACAACTTAGAAAGGGAAAAGTTTATTTTGGGCTCAAAGTTTCAGAGTTCCAGAGTCAGACTCATTCATTCATTGCTTTAGGCCTCAGGTGAGGCAGGACATTGCCATGGCAGAAGGGTGTGGCAGAGAAAATTTGTTTACCTCACATTACAGGGGTAGCAGACAGACATACAGGAGCCAGGTCAAAAATATAATTCCCAAGGGCTTGCCCCAGTGACCTTTTTATTTCCGTGGTGCCCCACCTGCTGATAGTTACCACTCAGCAATCTATTAAAATCATTAGTCTTTCAAATAGATTAATCTACCAATTAGGTTATGACTCTCATAATTAATCATTTCACTTGTGAGCATTCCTTTATTTTATATGAGCTTTTTTGGGGTAGCTCATATCCAAATCATAAGAATGAGTGTTTCTTAAGTTTTAAAATTAGAAGCTGAAATATTATTTTATTATCTCAGTCTGGGTTTGTTATTATGGCATGACAAATAACAGACTATTGATTAAAGTGGCTTTTTGATATGGTTTAAGTGTTTCATAAATATGAATTTGTTGCATCAGACTGCCTAGGAGGATATCCCTAGCAATCTGATCTGAATCAGAGTCAATTGTGTACATTTGTGATGTCTTTAGTTTTTCTATAAAACACATCACAAATAAAAATTTTTCTTTTGTGATTCTAGAGATGGAACCCATCATATTACTCATGCTGGATAAGCACTCTACCACTGACCAATGCCCCCAGCCCAATTTTTCAGCCTCTTTTAGAAATACAACCTTGAGTATGTCATACCTATGAAGGAATAAATGCATTCAAAAGTTGAGATAACTTTGCAGAATCATTCTCATGTATATGAGTGACTATTTTGCAGAAAAATAAATTTACTTTGGCCTAACTACAGTATTTTCTTTTCTCTTATGTTCATTCTTATAAGCTTCCTATTTGTCCTCAGCTTGTTTTCTCCTAAGTTATAGTTTGTCACAATTTTTCTAAACTCTCACCTATTAAAAATTTCTTTGAATACTTTTTGTAGCTTTGAAGCATTAAAAGATTTATCTCTTTCTTATAGACATATTATTTATCAGATTATTTATAAGAATAATATTCAGTTAAGGAAAATGCATATTTTATAATGATGTCAGAGAATCAAAATGACATCTGAACCTACCAACTTTTTCTTCAGGCATCATAGTATAAAAGAAAGAACAGTTCATATTGAAAACAGCAAGGAGTGAAGATTTCTGAGGGTATTTGAGACTTCACCTTGTGTGTATGTCAATTAGCTGAAAGATGCAGAAGTGCAGGAAATGCACTGTCCCAGTGCATAGGTAGAGAGATGCTCCTGTCCCAGGTCCTCACAAGAGGTGGGCACTGTGGGAGGTTACTCTGAATGATTTTTTTTCCATTCCTTAGCAGAGAGGCTTTGACCATCACTACATCTAGTAGTGACCTGGATATTGCCCTGGTCCCGGAAGTTGAGGATGTGTCTTCAGACATAGAAATGTCATCCTGCAGCCTCTTGGATAGAATTACACTCACTTGTCCTTTGTAACCCTGCCCTTCCTGACCTTTTTTTGGAATGGACTTTCTAAGAATGATGGTCCTCCCAATAAAAGCCCACTTCCAAACATGCTCCCTCTCTCTGGCCAGCCTCTCCTGACTTTCCCTTGCTCTCCCATTTGGGGAGCTTGAAGCTGAGAGTGGTGGAGCCATCCTGAAGCTTGCTTAAATGTAGAGTATGTGTCTGTGTTTTATTTGGTGTCCCTGGAAATTCACATTAGCAAGCTTAATTTCAGTTGTCTGAGTGGGTCAGAGGCAGCAGGGCATCTTGTTTTGATCATAGAATTTCACAGTGACCTCAGGAATGAATTAAAATAGCTGATGTTAAGGCCTTCCAGTAAGGTTTATAAAGAAAATGATCATGTTTTTAAAAGTATCAGATTGTTCTTCCTAAGAAAAGATTATACTATAAAAGTTGTTACTTCTTTTCTCTTTTTAAAAATATTATTGGCGCTGAGGTTGTGGCTCAGTGGTAGAGTGCTCACCTAGCACATGTGAGGCCCTGAGTTTAATCCTCAGCACCACATAAAAATAAATAAATAGATAAAGATATTAAAATATTATTATTATTGTTGTTATTATTATTGATACCATGAATTGAAGCAGGGGCACTGTGGTTAAGTGAACCACATCCCCAGCCCTTTTTAATTTTTTTTTAAATTTAGAGACAGGTTCTTGATAAGAGGGTTAAGATCTTGCTAAGTTGCTAAAGCTGACATTGAACCCATAATCCTCCTGCCTCAGCCTGCTGAGCTGCTGGCATGCACTACTGTGCCCATTTTTTTCTATTTCTTTTTATTAATAAGCTTTGGGTTATGAATGAATGTGTTGTTTGGCACTGTGAATACCTCTCTTCTACTCTTGTATTTCAAATTGGATGTGGAGGTTACAGAAATTATAAATACTCATTACCTGAGAAAACTGTCATCACAGGATTATTTGTAGGGTCTTATTATGTGATAACTTGTTTCACCATAAAGAAAATAACACAAATGCTTTTCATCCTAGCAGCAATACTTTTGGTTGTGTGATCTCCACTGTATAGTTGAGAAGGCTGAGGCAGAGGAACATCCCAAGATTAGTCAACTGGTTCATGCTCCCTGATTGCTCTGCTTCTCAAATCCTTGCTTGGTCCTCAGCAAGCTAAGGTTTGTTTTTGGGGGAGGGCGGGGAGGGAGACACCATAGTGGTGAGAAAAAAATGTGTGCAGAGGTAACTACAGGGGGAGCCACGGGCCATGATGGTCAGTGGACACTCATAAATGAAGGCCTGCTGGGACTCATTCCCACCCCCACCTGCTTCTCAGAGTAATGCTAGTAGATGCAAGAACATTTGCAACTGGGAAAGGGAGCAGGCCCTTATGTTAAGCAGTTCATGGGTTAATCCTCACTTGCCTCCCACCAATGGGGAATCCCCTTTGCATAAAATATGAATGACTCTGACTGGACTGCTAAATTGGTGGCATTGGAGAAATTGCCATGTTAACACTCTGGGTAGCAAAGCCCAAAGAGAATTCATTGAAATGCTCATAATACCCCAGTAATATAATGTTCCAGTAACACCCCAACCACTTTGGGGCTTCTTAAACTTTTTTTTTTTTTTTTTGGTGTGTGTGTGTTTGCACCAAGAACAAATCAATTCTGCAGTTTGCTGAATCCAACGAGCACCTTCTCAGAGTAATGGTAGAAGATGCAGAACATTTGCAACTGGGATTACAGAGAAAAGCTATTATTAAAGTGCAGTAATGAGAATACTAGAAATGTTAATATGATAGGCATCCATGGCTATTAATTAGCATGTAAAAGAACAAAATCTGGTGGTGAACTTAATAACTACTATTACTTTGAAGAGACGAGAGACACAAACATTTCCAACCAGGCAGTTATCATCAAAAAAATCTGTAATTTATATTGATAACAAATGCACAGGGCATGCTGAACCTATGTGGCCTGTCTACTTCTGTCATTGAAGTAAATGTTGAGTTTAGTTAGAGGTTAGTGAAGACAAAGATATAATTGTCTTTTACTCATGTTTGCATAGCCCCTTCACTTCATTCCCCTGGATTAAGAACCCTGAGCCATGTGGGGCACTCCTTCAAGTCTCATGAACAACCTCCTGGGCTTTCAATTGGGCTTCTAGTGAACTCAAGTTAGGGAAGAGGATACCTTAAAAATATGGAGTCTTCCTGCTTGTGGTTCTTGCAGACTGCATTTAGGTAGCCCACCCCCATTTCCCAACACAGTTTTTATAATGATCCCCATAAACACTTGCATCATTTTGTAGGATGCACTCTTAGAAGCCAGTATATTTTGTTACCATTTGATATTCTCTCTTGTTTTGTAAGTATAGCTAGTGTTCCCATATAGCATTAGTTTTTGAATATTGAGCTAATAAGTAAGCGATCATTTTATTTTTTAATTTTCTATCTATGCAGTCACATCATCTGGAAGTTCTAACAGTTGCTTTTCCTTCTTTCCAGTTTATATGGTCTTCATTTTTAAATTTTCTTCTGTTTACTGATAGGACTTTTGGTACAATAATAACAGAAGCAGTGATATCAGTGAGTCGTCTTCCTGATTTTAAAGAAAATCTTTCTAATATGTCCCCATTGAGTCATATGCTAGTACCAATTTTCAGCAGCTAGCAAGAGCCAACCATTAACTTTTCATGAGTTTTACAAATCAGTGTTAAAATATAGTCATTATTTAAAATTAAATTATAACTCCTACATTTGCGGCTGATGAGCGAGCATGTTTCGGACGGTGTTTGCTGCAAGCTGACTTACCTGTGGAGCACAGGCTTGAATTTATCTGGCTTGGGACCAGATGTCCTGAGATGTTGCTTCTGAACACCCTGGGAACCCAGCGCCCAGATCTTCTCTCAGGGCTTTGAGGACTCATCCCCGCCCCCACTCCTGCATCTCCCACCTAACCGCAGGGCAGCATCTTTACATCTCCACCTGGATCCTGTCCCACACTAGAGTCCCTGAATACCAGCCACTACCCTACTTTCCACTGTCCTACCAGCAGTAGGCTTACACTCAGTTGGTGGATCCCTACTCACATCTGAGTGAAGCCTATGCTGCAGCCATTAGCCCCCTGCACCAGACTGTGTCCACCAGCAGCCAGCAACAGTCCTGGTCTGGCCGCCAGAGCCAGGAGGGGGCTGCCCTGCCTTTGCACCTAGGGTGCCTGTCTGGCCTGCTTCCCCAACTCTCTAGGATAGAGGGAGGTGCTGTGCGCGCCCTCGGGGATGCTTACAGCTGCTCAGACCTACTGTTACCCCATGGCATGTCCTGGACGCTGCAGGCCTGGCAAAGTACCTGGGGCTCCACAACATGGATCACCAGATGGAAGAGGGGCAGAACGTCAACCCACACCTGCTTGGGCCTGATCAGTCTGTAATCTGCAAAAGTCCCATTTTCCATGGCTAAGAACCCCCTGGGTCTCCCCTGTCAGAAGGATCTAGTGGTAGCCCTGATGAATCCCATGAAGTCTTCTGCTTGGTTCTGGGAAGACTGTCTCTCTTCATCTCCATGTCCTAATATTAGTGACTGTGGCTGAAGTGCAGAGGCGATTGTCACCTTCTGAATGCTTAAATGCCTCGCTGCTGAGAGGTGTTCTCAGGAAAGCAAAGTCCAAAAATGGCTGATTGTTGTGGGAAAAGTTGGACAAGACTGGGTTAGATCTTCCAGCTGGAAGACGAAAAGCTGCTCTTTTGACCCTCCTGACATCCTTTGTGGAAGAAAAAGCTGTTCACTTAGCTTGGTACTTTGCATATGGCTGTGAACTGGAGTTTCCTAGTAAGCCAGTGGTCAAATATTTAACCAGGCCTCACCTAGGAGAGTAAACCAAGATGGTAGCAAGGAAGAATAATGCTGTGGTTGTCTCAGCAAGTGTGTAAAGAATTCACTGACCCCCTCAATTAAGATCGAACACCCAATGGCAACAACAGGCCCTCCCTGGTCTTAGAATCCTACAACACAAGCACTTGTCTCATTTTTGCCTGATTACCCATGGGTTTGGCAGCCAGGTCATCTGTACCCCTGTGTCTGGGGTGCAGAACTACATCAAAGAAGCCCCAATTGTCATAGACAAATCCTATATGAACCCCAGAGACCAGAGTCCAGCAGATTCTAACAAGACCCTGGAGAAAATGGAGAAGCACAGGAAGAAAAATGGGGGTAAGCACAGGGTGGGAAGGGAAAGGACAGAGGAATCTGTCTCCACTGGGACAGACTGGAGGCACTCTTGCTGGGGGAGGAGTTTCCAAAGTCCTCTGTCACTTGAGGCATGCAGGATCTTGACCTGCCCTCCAGGATCCCTGCAGCTTCTCTAGCACTGCAGTGTCTGTCCTTGAACACATGATCCCAAGGTGACAAGTACTGGTTTTTGTTTTGTTTTTACTTGTTCAGCATTTATTTTTTGGAACCCCATCTCTCCTTCCTCTGAATGTGGTGCTACAGAGTTTTAGAACCTTCCCATAAGTTCCCCGGGGCAGACAAGAAGTCATGTGCCAAGCTGTTGAAAGTTCAGATTGATGATATTCAGACTATCTACCTACTTCGGTGATGATGAACTCCAAGAGGAGGCAAAGGTACCATGTGCTCTCCTGCCAGTGAACAGGTGATACGTTGATGCAAACCCAGTGCACAGAGGGGTCGTCTAGTGTAGGAAACTTGTAGAAACAATTCCTGCTGAAATTTCATTTTTCTTTTGTCTCTCTTTTTTTTTTTAACTTTGAAAGTTAACTCTTTAAATGGGTGACTCTTTGGAATGAGACGTTTCTATAAGGAACTGAAAGTTTTGTTTGCATATTTATTTCAGATCTTGATTTTTCAAGTAAACTTGAAAAGGGTGGGCACTAAGTGTCTGCTGCTGCCTGTCACCCATCAAGCCCCTGTGGAGGCTCTGTATTTTGAGAAACAGTGTGCTGAGTGTACAGACTTTATGTATGCATAGTTTAATGGGATTTGTAAATACTGGAGCACTTCTTACAAATTTTTGAGAAATAAGATTCGATTTTAATATTAACTTTTAAAGGTGGTGAGATATTTCATAACATATATTTCAGTTTTATTAATCTGTCCACAGGATATGAATAATTAAGAGGATACAGAGATTTGTTCTTAGTTTGGAAGATTCTGTTTAATCGGGGCTCTCTGTTCAGAAAGCAGTAACTTCACATCTTGTTCCTTTGAAGCTCATTCACTGTAAGGTGAATGTGTGTTATATTTGATATGGATGAAATGGAGGTTTAGAATTGAACTCCCTGCATGTAAATATTCATCAAAGCAAAGTGTGCATTTGATACCTGTATAATAAAAGTATTCTTGATAGAATCTGTGGAAAAATAAAAAATTAAAAATTAAAATTAAATTATGGATATGTGAAACTAAGCCAATCATATTAAAAATAATGGTAATCAATTATCAAAACTCACCTCTTTTGCTTTTTTGTGGTGTCTTGCTATGATCCCTGCAATTCAGGCTGTTTATGTGTCATCTGTGTCTGTGAGATGGAAGTGTTCAATGGTGAGTGATTGCATGCCTTCCAGTTACATCACACTGAAGGCTTTGACTTGGCCATGATGGGAATAGTAATAATAGGATAATGACAAAGACTGAAAATTAGGACTTTTGTTTTCCTTATTAGTCTGTTGTCAGACATAGACTAATATACTTATGACCAAGATTGTGCAAATTCTAAACTCTTAACTAAAAAAGAAAGGAGAGAAGGAAGAAAGAAGAGAAAGGAGAGCTTATCCCAGTGCGTTAACCTTCATATGTTGCTTTTCTCTGAAGACATCTGTGATGCTCTTCTGGCCTCTTCCTTGCTCTGGGTGTCCTTCAGCAGCTCTTCAGAGATGTCCAGTAGCCATGGCCTTGGCTTTGCACATCTAAATCAGAGAGATGATGAGTCAGCTGTTTTCTCTGGTCCTTCCTCAGAGAGAGCTTGCATCTTTATTTCTGTTCCTGTAGCTCAAAAATTAATTATTTTCATTTTAATGAAATTGAAGAAATTGAACTTTTCATGTTATCTTTCTTTTTATTTTAATTTTTAAAAATTTTCTTTGGATAAATTTCTTTCTTATTGGTTGCCCAGTAAATACTCATAAAGGAAATTAAGTCAGAATGGAATTATTGGAGCTATTCATTATTTCCAGTTATACCAAATCTTTTTAGTATGACAATAGACTATGAAAAGGTTACTATTCCAGTAAGCTGATCAGGAAAAACTGAAATATATCAATAACTAAAAGAGCCAATGTCAGAGCCACTGGGATTAGTCAGCAGGCCACCACACAGTATCTCTGTGATAGAAAGAGTTCAGGGCTGCCTGATGGGCAATGAGCACCGTCGTGGGACATCATATGAGAGAAAGGCAGGGGAAGGCTGTCCTGATAGTAGGGATTTCCTTCCCAGGTAGTATAAAAGAAGCTGTGGACTTGCTTTTTGGAGCTGTATCTTTCAATCTTAGGACTCCAGTGTCATTGAGTAAATTACTTTTTCTGTTGCAAAAACAGTAGTTCAGAGGATTAAATAAGTACAAGATAAAATAATTTTCTCTATAAAATTCTAAAGAAGTAGACTGATTTTTCTGTGAAAGGTGAGCTAATTTATTCAGGAAGTGCAATTTAAAATGAGCTCTGCCCCTTCTAAGTACATCCTTGTAAGTATTGGTGATGTACCCTGCAGTTGAGTATTTGCTCCCTTTATGTAATATTTCAAAGATCTGGGTTTTTAAGTGTAGCTTGAGTTTCTTTATCTCTTTAAAATCAAGCACGGTGCCTAGTTATCAGATACATTGATAGGAAAGAGTTGATATAAACCCAGAAAATGGTTTGCAAAGATTATAATAACTAAGTAAACACTCAATTTTTTATTTTATTTTTTAAATTTTTAAAATTTTAATTTAAATAAGTGATAGCAGAAAGCATTACAATTCTTATTGCACATACACAGCACAATTTTTTCATTCTCAGGTTGTATATAAAGTATGTTCACACTAGTTTGTGTCTTCATACATGTACTTTGGATAATGATGTCCATCTCATTCCACCATCCTTGCTAACCTCTTGCTCCCTCCCTTCTCCTCCTACCCCACTGTCCTATCTAGGGTTTGTCTATTCCTCCCATGCTCCCCCTTCCTACCTCACTATAAATCAGCCTCCTTATTTCAGAGAAAATATTTGGCATTTGTTTTGGGGGGATTAGCTAACTACACTTAGAATTATCTTCTCCAACACCATTCATTTACTTGCAAATGCTATGATTTTATTCTCTTGTTGTTGAGTAATATTCCATTGTGTATATATGTCACGTTTTTTTCCATTCATTTACTGAAGGGTCAATTCAATTATTTTAAAGAAGCCCAATGGGCTTGCATATTGTGTTTCTGATCTGCAGAGACACAAACCTGTTATGATTCAGGCTTCCCTGTAGTAGTACTTTGGAAGTTATAAACATATAGAGGAAAAAGTCTTCTAGTTTCAAATCTACTTATTTCCATTATATATAATTTTATAAAGTTAATAGCTCAGAATATGATAAGGAGTCATTCCAAAATTACTAATGGTAGTACTAAATTCACCATGTATATTTAGATTACTTTCACTGCATATTTAAGTTAATGTTAAGAGACTAACATTCAGCTGATTAGGTTTAGTGTTTATGGTTGCAACTCTGATTGCATGTAATATGTGTTTCAGTAAATATTCCTTGATATTGCTACCAAACTTCATGCTCATTCCTGAAATGTGATTTTCAAAGCTTAATGCATCAGTACTTCTTCTGAAGGATTATTTATGTGTTATCTGTTTTATGTGTATGATTTTTCCTTTTATACTCATGCATTTTATTTATTTCTATATTTCTGTTGTTTTCTATTGACTTATGAAAAGTAATAAAGTATTTCTTAGCAACACTTTTGTGACAAATAAAGGAAAGGTGTCTTATGAACTCTACTGGGAAGGCTCAGTAGAGAAGTCTGGGCAGGTTCAGGTGTTTCCAGTGACCAAAGACAGAGAGGCAGTTCCAAAGGGTCTGAGCATCATGGCAAGTGATCTTTTGGCCATATTTGAGTCAGTAATTGTTTTTTTTGAGTTTCTTACTATAAGAGAAACTTATTGTAGCGATAAGAATGGATTTGTATTATCAGTCAACATAGAATTAAATGCTCTTAGAGTTCATTTATTTCTTATTTATACATGACAGTAGAATATATTTTATTTTTATTTTTTATTTTTTTATTTTTTAAGAAAGAGTGAGAAAGAGAGGGAGAGAGAGAAAGAATTTTTTTTAACATTTAGTTTTTTTTTAGTACTTGGCGGACACAATATTTTGTACGTGGTGCTGTGGATCGAACCCGGGCTGCACGCATGCCAGGCGAGTGCACTACCACTTGAGCCACATCCCCAGCCCAGTAGAATACATTTTGACATATAAAAATAGATTGCAACTTCCCATGTTTTTTGGTTGTGCATAATGTGGAATTACATTGGTCTTGTATTTATCTTTGAACATAGTAAAGTGATGTCAGATTTATTCTACCATCTTCTCTATTTCCAGTCCCACTCCCTTCCCTTCATTCCCCTTTATCTAATCCAAAGTACTTCTATTCTCCCCCTATACCAATGTGAGTTAGCATACACATATCAGAGAGAATATTTGACCTTTTTTTTGCAGAGATTGTCTTATTTCACTTAGCATGATAGTCTCTAGTTCCATCAATATACTGGCTAATGCCATAATTTCATTTCTCTTTATGGCTGAGTAATATTCCATTGTATATATATAATGCATTTTAGGAGTTTATTTTTAAAAGCTCTGCTTGTGGTAATTCTTCTGGAATTCCCATTTAAAGCCTGAGGGTAAGTTCCAGGTATACATTTAATAGAGTGACCCTGACATGATATGCCTCACATTTTTATTTCAAGAAACATAAACTGTTTAAAAGTTAACATCTCATAATGTCTCCACTAATTATTTTTAAATTGATAGATTTTTAAAATACTTTCATTTTGTTTATTTATTTTTATGTGGTGCTGAGGATTGAACCCAGTGTATCACACATGTGGGGCAAGCACTGTACCACTGAGCCACAACCCCAGCCCCAAAATTGATAGATTTTAAAAAGTAAAACTTATTCCCAATTAAGAAAATTCATGTCATTTGATACAGGTAAAATTCTTTTTTTAAGAGACAGTTTATTGTTGTTTACTTTCAGGATATGTTTAATTTACAATTAAATATCAGTTCAATTTTAAAGCCTTGAATATGGCCATCTTTTTGCTCCAAAATATTTTCCTCTTTAATTACGGGTTATAAGTTCACTTATTTGAATTCTCCATAAAAGAAGAACTCTCAATTTTAGCTTTTGAACAGAAATTCTTATCTAAGGCATTGTTACTGAGATGTATTTGGATGGACATGGTCCAACAATAATCATATTCTTGCAATTTTTAAAATTATTTATTAATTTTTTATTAGTTGCTCATGACAATACAATGGTCTTGACATATCATATATTTGAATCAAATGGGGTATAATTTCTCATTTTTCCAACTGTACAGGTTGCAGAATCACATTGGTTATACGGCCATGTATATACATACAGCAACACTAGTGTCTGTTTTATTCTGCTGCCCTTCCTATCCCCCCTTCCTCTCCCCTTCCCTCCCATCACCTCTCTCTACCCAATCAAATTTGACACATTTCTCTTCCCCCCCTCTCACATACATGTGTTTTGTATAATGATGAGGGTCTTCTTCCATCTTCTGTGCAATTGATACAGGTGAAATTTCTAACAAAATTAGATTTGACTGTTTACTTTGTTGCCATCAAATTTAAATTTGTATTTTCTAAAATTGAGAGTTAGTATGTCTCATATAAAAGCAGATTGCTGAATATGCCTTCTAAATAAGAACATGCTATATTGTTAATTTTCACTTTTTCTTTTCAAAAACTTTCTTAAGAAACTCTATACTCTACATTTATCCAGTTAAATGTTAAAAGATAAAAAATAAATAAATAAAACAACACCCAAAAAACTATCTTCATGTGAGCTTTCACTCCACATTTTGCTTGTTCATGGAGTCTAGGGACCATAGATAAAGCTGACTCATAGCATTCAGATGCTTCTTTCTTCCAGCCTCATTGGCACCTTCTCATTTGTCAGTACTGGGGGCTATAGGTGCAGACCTCGAGACCAGAGCAATGGTCTTGGCAGAGGTGGTTGAAATTGACTGGAAAATCATATCAGTTTTTTTTGCAACTTCCCCAAGTGCTTGCATGAATGCTCCTTTCCAGGAAAGGATTGCTTTGTTCATAACTCGGATGCTGAATTTGTGAGCTCTAAAGATGAAAGTGTCCACCTACATGAGTGATCCCATTGGAGACAGTGGAAATTATAAACTGCTTTGATTGCAACTGTATCAAAATTGGCAGTGAGAATGAAGAATCATTTTTTTTGCATTAAAAAAGTACATGGAGACAAATGAAACTGATTTGATTGTTTCTTTTTTCCTTGTAATTCTAAGCTTTACCAATGCCATTGAATATGTTTCCATAGAACATGAACTGCACTTATCTGCCTTCATTCCCCTTTATCTAATCTGAAGTACTTCTGTTCTCCCTCTACCCCATTGTGAGTTAGTATGAGCTAATCTGTGATATGCATTCTGTGGAAACTGTACTTTGAATTTTGTATTTTAACATTTTTTCCTCATCTGTTGGTGGAGCCAGGAAAATATTTGCCTAATACTTCCAGTACTAGTCATTGCTGAGCATTTTAGAAACTCTTGTTAACAATAAGATACTTATTTCTCACTTCAATAGAGTCCATAGTATACACATATATGTTATGGGCATCAGGAAGATAAAGAAGAAAATAAAATGATTAGATAAGGGAAAATATTTAAATTTGTCCATAAGATCCTAAAAAGATTCTTTCAACATGAGGATTGACTATTTGAATTCTGAAATTTTCCAAATAGCATATGATATAAAATTTATTGGTTTTTAATTCAAGAAATGTTTTTTTTTAAAACTTGAAAGAGTAAATGATAATTTAAAATATATGAAAATATGTCAATCTCTGATACAAATCAAAATATTATTAAATATTTCAATGTGAATCTTACCTCATATTTTTTCCATAGAACCTAGGTTTGTTTCTTTTCTTTTCTTTTTTTTTTTTTTGCTATGTTCTGTTTTTGTATTTTCATCATTATGCACAGGCATATGCCTAATGGAATTTGTCTATGTTCCATCATGTAGGTCAATTCAAATCACAGCAAAGGGACTTACAAACTAGATTTTTATAAAGGTGAATGAAATACAGGGATGATTTTGCCTTTGCACATCATATATTTAATTTGATTTATTTTTTCTAAAAATTTTAGACCTATGAGGGCCAAGAAATTTTCTGTCTTTAAGCTACCATTATTTTTTGTCCTGAGAGAAAAAAAAATTTTAAACCCTGCAAGATGCACTATGGGTCTGTAGTGCTGTGGACAGGCCAAAGATAAAATTTTGTATTTTCAATATGTCCATGTGCTAGCACATAATCCTATCTTGGCAGCTACATAGATTTATTTAGTCAGCTTTTACAGACTTCAAAATGGTAGTATGGGGAAGCACCTTGAAACAACAAGGTTTGGACAGAATCTGCCCTGGAGTCATTATATGGAAGGTAAACCTTCATCTGTTCTAGTTCTTTCCTGCTCCTCCTAGTTAAGAGCTTCCATATTCTCCATAGAGTTGAAGTTACCAGATGAGACAAACAGAATAAATCGGCCAGGTTTGTTGTAGTCAGCAGCCTTCAGAGAGTTGTGACTTTGACTCCAACTACATCGAATTATAGAATTACCCTCAGAATCAGGGCTCTGCTGGACTCAGTTGCCTGTTTTGGATGGTTGAACAATTTCCAGGAATGCTTAGATTTATTAGTGTTGCTCCTTCCTTCCAATATGATATTTGGATGCCCAGGACAGTCTCCTGCCCTTGGGGAACTGCATAATAGGAGGAGACATCATGGTGTATGTCAACTCCTCATGCTGGTCCTTGGCTCTTCCTAGTGCTGAGGGATTTTGCCTGGCCTTAACCCTTAAGACTTGTTACATCTTCTCCTGAAGTCTGTGGTGGACTTTCTAAGTGTTTCCAGGGAGCAGTCTTCATCCTGTGCTGAATGTGTCCCATGTCAATTGGCTTCTTGCTGATGGTGTGGCCTCCTAGAAGTCTGTGAGTCTCATTTGTGGCCTGAGCAGAAAGTCAGGGCCTGGATTATGTTTACTTTGCCTCTGTCATGTTGATCTTCTGTTTAGATTCTGTTAGGCTCAGTTTACTTTTTTGCCTCCTTTTGATGACCTTTTGATGGGAATTCTGGCTTACTCTGAACCAGTGGAAAAAAGTATTGATGGGTTTTGTCCTGGCAGGTTTGGCTCAGAACTGACCTATCAGCTCAGCTGCAACAACTAATCACTTTGCCCTATGAAATCACAAAGGGCATGAAAAATAAAAGCTTTACATTGCCAGGGAGTGTAAAACCAGGAACTTCAGACTGTCTCTGACTTGGCATGGTCCAACATCTGATGTTTCATGTTTACCATGGTGTGATAGTGATATGCATTCTGTAAAATTTGTAGTTTGAATTTTGTATTTGAACATTTCTTGGGCCACATGATCTAATATTAAGGTTGAACAACCTGTACTCTATAGCATATTGTGGTATTTGGTAGGTTAGGTGTATTTAAGGCATTTTTTTTTCATTTTCAATATTTTTAAATGATAGGTTTACCAGTTTTAATGCCATATAAAGTAAATGAATACTAGTATTTGAAAAAGGGTGGTAATGGCTAATGACCACTTTGCCCCTACAAGATCATATCCCTAAAGTCCACAGGAAAACAAAGCAAAAGCCTGCCTGTACTTTTCACATATTCCTCTGTCTTTTCTTATCCTCTGGGCCTTTGTCCCTGAGCAAGGAGTGTGGATAACTGTCCCACCATGTGTTAACTAGTTCTTCCTCCTGAGCAACCCAAACTCATCACATCCTACACTCCTCTTTTCTGAAATGTTCTTACTCTCCCTGGATTCTCTGGGACTTAAAAGTATAATGATCCCTGCAAACAGCAATAACTAAAGGTGAGGAATGAAAACTAGAGTAGCTTATTTCAAAATTATTTTTGTGTATATGATCTGTGTGGTTAGTATATCATGGTGACCACAATTTTTTCATGAAAAATTTCCAATCATTTGAGAGTAAGTAGTACCTAATGCTCACTTGGTACCTTCCAAAATGGTGTTGGGAGGCCTTCCTGGGACCAACCAAATTCTAACCTAGTTGGGTAGCAAATTCTATTTCTTTTGTTCTGAACAATAACTATTCTTATTTTTTTAGCTTCTTATATTATTCATGATACACTGCAGTACATTGAGAATATTAGTGTGTGCTCTTTATATAACCAAATGTCTTTGTTTACTTAAACTGTTTGTGAATGAAATGCTTGTCCCTATTAAGGTGTATTTTGGCCATGACTTACCATATTTTCCATGGCTTCTCATCCATGCACAAACAACTGCATTGCCTCTTCTGGGGAATGAGAGATTTCCATTTTCCACATTCAGGGATCCTAGTGAAAGGTCTACCAACAAAGGGGGCCTTCATTCTTTGCCAAAGGCTGAGGTTGAATTAGCGACCTTTCATGAGGCAGTTGGGATCACTACAGTGCATGGATCCTTTTTAAATCAAAGCACATGGGATTTCTAAACAGCAGGTCTAATTTGTACCATAGAAATTGCTCCAGAGTAATGGAATAACTCATTTTGCTGAATGTTAGTGGAGACCTTCCTGAGTAAGGGTTGACTATAAGACTGTTCCTGAGACTCCCTCACCTCTCTTCCCCATAGTCCTTGAAGTTTGACTCCTTATTTCCTTATTTCCATGGAAATAAGGTCAAATGTCACACTACGGGGACACATGCCCCCTCTTGGAATGTCCGTTATGAGTGGAATTCACCATTTGTGAAGCTTGGACCTCCTCTATTAGACCTCCTCTTGGACCTCATGTGTATTATAACAATATATATCCTATGATAGGGAATTTACTTGTGCCTCTTCTCTCCCAAGACCCTCACAGCACATTTACAAATTGCAGTGAATTAACCTATCATAGTATCCTTAGAGAAAATATCTTTCCATCAATGGGATTTCTTTCCCAGAATTATTTGGCAGACCATACCAATTAATAGAGTATTTAGTTCTCATGGAATTATTTCTGAGGGCCTCACCCTTGAATTTCCTGCCATGGATGTATACTACATTTAATTTTTGAAAAAAAAAAAAAAACAGTGACTAACTTCCTTAAGAATAGTAACAAAAAGCTCTCAGATTTGGGGTTTCTGGCCTCCTGCTTGCTGGGCAGACTCCCAATTGTTATGAGAATATCAAAGGGACATACTACTCTTCTGACTTCCTATGTGGCAATCTGAAATCTTATGTATTGAAGTAATTCAGGGGACCTCTGGAAGATGCACACAGATGCTTTCATTGACCCTGATCAGATCTTTGAACAACACCTCATAAATGTGAGGATTTTACATGATAAAATCAGCTTGGTGGCATACCTTATTAATGCATAAATTAGATACTGTATATATTTAGATTGTCTATAGGCTTTCTACGCAATTCTAGTTTTATTTTTAATGTGAAAGGTGAGCAGAACTGTTTTAGAATTTGTCAGTAAAGAACTTTCAACAACTAAGACCTGAAAGCACCAGATCAACACAGATCTTCAAAATGTCATGGTGCCTCTCTGGCCTCTTCCTTTTTAACTTGTCCAGGAGACTGTGCACATGAAAAAACAGAGTAACACACAATATTTGTAGATTTTTGTTTATGTAGAAAGAGCTACAGAAGTGCATATCAAATGCCAAAAGGCACTGAAAGTTGTTGCTGAGGATGGTACACACAAAACTTCAGGAAGCTACTGGTGACCTCTCATGATGTGTTCCGAAACCAGGCTCCTTTTGCCCACAAAACAGCATGCCAATCACTGAAATGAGTTTTCTAAAGGAGCAAGAGTTTATCCACAAGTTGGTCAAGCATGAAGACAGGAAGCCTAAGTCTCATATTGACCTCCTGGGAATGGGGTTTGGGCACATTTATGGGATACGGAAACAGGGTATTTAAGGTTAGGGCATAATTGGAGGTGAGGTAATCAGTGGTTTTTATAGGTGTAATCAATCTTCATGGCTCTTCCTGGGTTGTGTGTTCAGAAAATGTAAGCATTAGCATGATATGAGGGTGGAGGTTTGGTCTTTTGTCATCAATAGGACACCCATTGCATATCTGAACAGGCCCATGGGAAGAGTCCTTTTTAAAAAACAAACAAAAAATAAAACAAAATTAAAAAAACAGCCTTCTCATGCCTGAAAAATAACCTAGGTAAGTATTATCATTGTAGCACCTGTGTCAGAGGTGCTGGCTACAGCAAGGCTAGTAGGAGACTAATATTATTTTGCTAAACTGAGTGACCGTCAGAGTTAGTGATTTTTAAAGGTAACTAAAAGAAGTAACTAAGCAGGGAGTATAGGGTCTCAGAGTCAGTGAAGTACAAAGGCTTGATTAGTGTAAGTGAGAGTAGGCCAGCTGTATTTGCTGTAGGCTGGTAATTGTCAAATTTAAGGTTCTTTCTTCCCTTGGAGACTTGGGAGACAAATTCTTCTGATGGTTAAGTTCTTGAGAATGAACTGAGTGGGGAATAGGAGGTTGACCGTGATGGAGCCTTTGTGCTTCAGAAGATACATATTTACCATTGTAGGTCCTTCTTTTACTACATGCCCAAGGGATGATTGTGGCCCATCTAGCAAGGGTTTGGTTTTAAATGTACTTTCTTTGCCTCAGTATTTCTGACATTTAATGAACATCTCAGATTGATCAATACAAACTTATTTTCAATTTATTTTTGAGTTGCTTATTCGCAGAGCCACTGTAGAGTATGTATGTACTTCGTTAGAAACTGTTTCACCATTAGGTTTTTGAGTGTGATGTTTTAAATTATGGATGCACTTTTTGGGAAATTGCACACCAGCTCAGGCTTCTGGAAAATTGCAAGAAACATGGAGAAGGGAGTCAGAGCACACCTAGATGGCTCTAGAGAAAAGATTCTGCATTTTCTACACCCTGGTAGCCAGAAAGCCTGCATGTAGATAACTGGAATTGTTCACTAAGGAATCAAAGCTAAAATAAATGCTTTTGTAAATTCCAGGGTCATGTGCAAAACCTCAGGTGTAAAGCCCAGAGATCTCTGAGAGAGTGAGCAAGTAGCATGCATCCAGCTGTGTGCATCTTCCTGTGAACACTGCCTATTCTCTGCCCTCCAACTCACACTGGTTATCTAGAAACCCAAATGAGACACCTGTGAATTCAGATGCAGTTAAGTGAGAAAAGAAACAGAGCTGGTTCCTATGCAATTAGAAACAATGTTAACAGTGTGGGAAAACATAGCTTGGCTACAATTCCAATTTAGCATTTATTTGAGTGAAATCTGGATGCCCTGAAGTTGGGCAAATCTTTTAATTTATCTGTGCTCTTATTCTTGTTAGAGCTTGCTTTTCAGGCACAAAGCCCTGGGTTCAATCTCCAGTACTTACACACAGACAAAAAAAAATACAGGAAGGCATGCACTTATTTTCACCTTTCATCTCTGAGTAATTTTCCTCTCTTGAAAAAGCTGACACTCTGACACTCTTTAGGGCAGTGTATTCCCAGGGGCCACCAAGGCATTGGCCAGTGTAATCATCTTTGGCCCCAGTAATGAAGGCAGAGCAAGTCCTGAGCTTTTCACAATTGTGGCTAGTTTTGTTTTCTTAATTTTCTCAGCTTCTTCTCCAAATTATTCAGTATTTTTGAGTTAACTCCTGAGGAACCTGTAGTAAAACTGGCAGATGACTGATGACTTATCATGGAATTGCTGCAGATTGCAGCACTTGGTGTGACCTCTTGCTGTAATTGCCATGAGGGCAGCAATACCTGCTGCAGGCAGCCTGACCGTTTTCCATCAGGTTATGGTACCTGGAGGGGAATTATTAGGCACTTCTCAATCCTCTTATTGGATCTTTACACAGGGGGAAGAATGTTTCTGTGGCAGATGGCTTCCCAGAATTTATTACCTTACTCTGTGCAATTGGGGTCCTGTGGACATGTTTTTATTTCTATAAATAGGTTTTTGTTGTTGCTGCTTTTGTTTTGTTTATTCTGCCAAGCTTTCTTTGAAAAGGCTGAAGGTGATGAAGAGGAGGCAATAGACAAGTAGCCTATGCTGTAGGCAGTAGTAGAGCTGGGGTGATAGAAATAGGTAGTTTACAAAATTAAAAAAAAGAGGTGTGTTAACAATATATTCATTTCCTCTTACCCATGAAGAAATGCAAGATACAACAGTGTGCTACACAAAATATTTGCCAATACCATTGCTTAGAACATTATTTTTCCAAAGGTGCCATAGTAAAAACTGCTTTTCATTTTAAATTTGTGCATCTTGTTTGAAATTTCACATTAAAATGTAAATAGCATATGAGATCTATGATATCACAGAATAGCAAGAGCATAAAACTAAAGAAAGAGAATTATGAAACAAACAAAAGAAATTAATGTAGCTGAGTGCATGGCGAATGCCAGAGACCATGCTCTGTTCTTTATGCACATTTATTCCCTGAATCCTCACATGGGCCCTGCTATGTAAGAATAAAGAGATTGTGTGAGAGAGAACACCAGTTGTACAATGTAACCCAGATAATTATGAAGTCACAGGCCATAAACTGCAGGACCTACACAAAAACTGTCTTTCACAGCCAGCATGGGGGATTCAGGTCAGAGATGCAATTGTGGCTGTGAAGTTAAGATGATTTAGCATTGGGATTCTCTTCCTCAGGGCACAGGGGAAGCAGGTTCTCTCAGTGTAGGCAGGTGCATAAAAATGACTAAACCCTTTCAAGGTTTGTTTCTGTGAAATTAAGTCAGTGTCTAAAAGCATCTGTATTTCAGTTCTCCAAGAAATGAGAATCCAAATTTGTTTTTTACAGGGCTATGGGCCTGTGCAGGGCCTTGTGCATGCTAGGAAAGTACTGTACCACTGAGCTATACTTCCAGCCCTAGGATCAGTGCTTTAAGTTCCCTAAAGATACCATCTACACCACATAACACACCCACTGTTTTGAAATTAATCACAAGGAGACACAAAGGTTAACAGATGGTGTGCTCAAACTACCTATTGACTCATTCTTTTTTTAAAATATTTTTTAGTTGTTGATAGACCTTTAATTTATTTGTTTGTAGTTGGTGCTGAGGATTGAACCCACATTCTAGGCAAGTGCTCTGTCATTGAATCACAACCCCAGCCCCACAGCCCATTGCCTCATTCTGAACAATCTCATCTATTTACATGATCCAGCTCATGTAAATAGATGAGCACATGACACATCACGACACCTACGTTTTATGGAATACTGGAATATGCAGGCCCTTTCTTGTAAAAGAATGAAGTAAATATACTTATTGATAAACAAGCTTTAAGAAACATTTGGTAAAGCACAGAAAACAATGTACTACTGTTAAGAGGTGCCACTCAGGAAACAAGTGCCCATTAGCCTTGAGTGATTTGAATATGGAGATGTGGCAAGCCAGCCATTGTCCATATGTGTGTGAACTATGGGAATCAAGCACACAAAGTTGAATGAACTGATGTTGTGCCTCTGTTCTCTGGTCGTTTTGTTTGCTCTGCCATAATCCCCACACACTTATGAGATGGGCATTGCCTCCCTAGATGTCAGTCAACCTGCTGACAGCAGACATCATGAGGCTAGATTCCATCCCCTGAAACCTGATCCCTTGCCTCATTTGAATGTCCTCTCTAATAAAAGGGTTCAGCAATATTGAAATTCATTCTCTCTCTCTCTCTCTCTCTCTCTCTCTCTCTCTCTCTCTCTTTTCATGGGCCTCTAAGTTCAGAGGAGCCATCACAGGACCCAAATAAAAATAAAAATGTATATTTCCGTCTCTGTGTGGTTATTTCATGCAACTTAGTTAAACTGGAGTGACCCTGAGTGTTTAAGCATGAGATACGACATACTACATTGTGTGATGATTTGATATTCTGCAGATTGACATATACATTTTCATGCACATAAATGTATGGAGTATTTCTGGAAAAATACTTAAGAAATTATTAATAGAATTTCTTTTTCTGGGTATAGAAGTAGAGGTAAAGAACATAAAAGTATTTCCAGTTTTAAACAACCTGGATGCATTGCTATTCAATTAAATACTAGAATTTGAAATGAATAAAGAAAAAAATACTTTATTGAATTTTAAAAAATATATATCATTCAATTCTTTTAGGATAATATGTTTTTTAACTATTATTGTTAAAAAATTCAAAACATTACAAAGCTCTTGACATATCATATTTTATACATTTGATTCAAGCAGATTATGAACTAACATTTTTACCCTGTATACATATTGCAGATTCACATTGGTTGCACATCAACTTTTTTACATACTGCCATTCTAGTGTCTGTTGTATTCTGTTGCCCTTCCTATCCTCTACAATCACACCTCCACTCTTCTCCCCTCGCCTCCCATCTTCTCTCTCTACCCCATCTACTGTAATTCATTTCTCTCTCTTGTTTTTTTCCCCTTTCCCATCACTTCCTCTTATATGTAATTTTGTATAACAATGAGGGTCTCCTTCCTTTACCATGCAATTTGCCTTCTCTTTCTCTTTCCCTCCCCCCTCTTGCCCATTTTTAATGGTGATATTCTCATGCTCTTCCTCCCTATTCTATTATTGGTTGCTCTCCTTATATCAAAGATGACATTTGGAATTTGTTGTTTAGGGATTGGCTAGCTTCACTTAGTATAATCTGCACTAGTGCCATCCATTTTCCTGCAAATTCCATGATTTTGTCATTTTTTAATGCAGAGTAATATTCCATCCTCCACATTAACAGGATCAGAGAGACCCATTAATTTGCCTAGATTCTACCTGCTGAGAAACTTCTAGCAAAATTACGCTGAAAGGTGACCTGCAGGAAATTAGTAAGTTTATTGGAGGTGACGGTTTGTCCCAGATGAGTGAATCTCGGCCATGAGGCCCAGAGGTCCTGTCCCACTGGGCGCCGCCAAACGGCCGCCTCCCGCTCGTTGTGACGAACGTTCGAAAGGCCGCCGCCTAACCAGCTCTGCAAATGGCCCCTGCCGGCCTGGCTCTGTGAATGGTCCCGGGGGGCCCAGCAGAGCGAATGGCCCTTGTGCGCCTGGCTCAGGCAAACAGCTCCCGCCTGCCCGGCTCTGGGAACAGCCCCCGCCCTCCCAGCTCTGCGAACGGCCCCTGCCCTCCTGGCTCTGCGAACGGCCCCGAGGCAACGTGAAGGGACTCTAACCAAGCCTTTATGAAATAGCGAATTGGGAACTAAAACCAGAGATTGAGTCAGACCAGAGACAAGCCAGTCCCACCCCTCCCTTCAGACACTCCGGCAAAATGCCAGCGCCCCCCATAGCAGAGAGGGGAAGTCACCAGGGTTCGGCCAACGAGATTCCTTCCCAGCAGAATCTACTTTACCAGGTGTGTGACTCCCACCCACACCAGATACAAACAACCTGGAAACTTCAAAAATCTCTCTGTGGGCATGACCATAAGGGCAAAGAGACTCCCGACCTCCAACTCCTCCTACCGCCAATGACGTGGGCGTGACTGTAGGGTCGGAGGGAAGCAGAGAAGACTCCCCACCCCCAACTCCCCCAACCGCCAATGGAGAGGGTGTGATGATAGGGACGGAGGGAAACAGAGGGCACTCCTGACCTCCAACTTCTCCTACCGGCAGCGGAGGGGTTGTGATTGTAGGGGCTGAGGGAAGCAGAGAGGATTCTCGACCCCCAATTCCCATTACCACCACTGGCGAAACCCAAGGTCTTAACCGCCAGCTTCCAAGGGTTTGCCCAATAAAGGGGTCCAGAAAAATTAAACTATTGACTCCCAGATCACAGCTCCACAGCACTGGGGCTTTGAAGAATGACAAAGAGAGTCCTCAGTCATTCAGGAAATAGGGCACGCAGTGGGGTTGAAAGTGTAACCAGAACCTTGGGGAACCGCCTCCGGTGAGAAGGACCTGGCTGGCTGGCAGGAGGAAGGGGAGGAGGGGCCGGAGAAGTAAAATGGCTCTGGACTAACAGGATTGAGAGACTCGCAGGAGCCGCCTTACAGAAATTGCTGTCAACACATAGATGGCAAAACTCAGCTCAGAGGGCACAGCTCTGCCTACAGGAAGAGAAGAAAATGGATCTCTAAGGCCTAATTTTATTTCTTATTTTATTTCATTTTATTTTTTCTCTCCCCTTTTCCTTCTTTCTTTCCCCTTTCAAGTTTTATTGTTCTTTCCATTCTCCTCTATTCTATCTATCTCCCTCTCTTTCTTTCTTTTTAAGAGCACCCTCCTTCCCCTTCCCCCAGCTTTTATCCCAAGCATTACGTCCTTCATTATGTGTAATTGTCTAAATGCAAATAGGTGAATGTTTCAAGGCTGTCTATAAGCCTCCTAAATACCTAGCTACTACCAACACCCTGATCCAATCAACGGTTAGTATCCCCCTTCAGTAGAGCAACCTTCTAAAGTAGCCAAGACATACTAACCCTTATAGCTTCATAGCACCTAACCTAAACATAAAATCCTAGGAACAAACAACAAATCACTATATGCATACAGAATCTGGAAGTCTTTTATAAATTGAATAAATCAGCTTTAAAGTACAATAAACCCCAACATCTCCAGGCATAATCTCTCACCACAAAGGAGAGACAACAGAGATATGCAAAGCCAAAACAAATTTATAGAAGAAAGCAAAAACACAGCAGTCAAACAGAACTGGAATGTAACATGAACATCATGAAAAAACAAGGGAAAAAGGAGTACAAACAATGCAGGACAACTTAAATCTACAGGAGGAACTAGAAGCATCTGAAACATGGATAGGAAAAGAACTCAAGGCATACCTAACTCAGATGGAAAGGAATATTAGAGAAGACATGATACAGCAAGTCCAAGCATTAAAAGTATATTTTGAAAATTAATTAAACAAACATATTCAAATGGCAAAGAAGAGCTCTACCAGGAGACAGAAATCTTAAAAAAAAATCAAACAGTAATCCTAGAAATGCAGGAAACTATAAACCAAATTAAAAACTCAAATGAGAATATAACAAACAGACTAGATCAAGTAGAAGTCAGAACATCAGATAATGAAGACAAAGTTTATCAACTTGAAAAGAATATAGTCAACACAGAAAAGATTCTTAAGTCCCATGAGCAGTCTATTTAAGAGATAGGGGATGTCATAAAAAAAACATATTTGAGAGTCATCAGGATAGAAGAAGGCATAGAGATTCAAACCAAAGGAATGGACAACATATTAAATGAAATAATTCTAGAAAACTTCCCAGAGATGAAAGATGGAATGGATTGCCAAATCCTGAAAGCCTACAGGACACCAAACATTCAAAATCAAAATAGACCAACTCTAAGACATATAATTATGAAGATAGCCAACATACAGAACAAGGAGAGAATATTAAAAGCTATGAGAGAAAGAAGGCAGATTACATTCAGGGGTAAACCAATTAGGTTACTGACTGATTTTTCATCACAGACTTTGAAAGCGAGAAGATCCTGGAACAATGTATTTCAAACACTGAAAAATAATGGATTCCAACTAAGAATACTGTATCCAGCAAAATTAAGCTTCAGATTTGACAATGAAATTAAAATCTTTCACGATAAACAAAAACTAAAAGAATTCGCAGCCAGAATACCAGCACTGCAAAGCATTTTGAGCAAAAAACAACAAGAAGAAGAATTGAAAAATAGTGCCCAAAACTAACAGTGGGAGGGATCTCAGTAAAGGGGGAGGAAAATAACCAAAAAGTAAAAGCTAGCCAAACTAAAATAAATAAATAAATAAACATGACTGGAAGTACAAATCATATTTCAATTGTAACCTTAAATATTAATGGCCTAAACTCACCAATCGAGAGACATAAGCTAGTAACCTGGATCAAAAAAACAAATCCAACAATATGCTGCCTTCAGGAGACTCATATGATAGGAAAAGACATACACAGGCTGAAGGTGAAAGGTTGGCAAAAACCATACCACTCACATGGCCCTCGGAAGCAAGCAGGAGTGGCCATACTCATATCGAATAAAATCAACTTCAAACCTAAGTTAATCAAAAGGGATAAAGAAGGACACTATATACTGTTAAAAGGAACCATCCACCAACAAGACATAACAATTATCAATTTATATGCACCAAACAATGGTGTGGCAACGTTCATAAAACAAACCCTCCTCAAGTTTAAGAGTCAAATAGACCACAACACAAAAATTATGGGTGACTTCAACACACCGCTCTCGCCATTAGACAGATCCTGCAGACAAAAGCTGAATAAAGAAACTATAGAACTCAATAATAAAATCAATAACCTAGACTTAACCTACATATATAGAATATATCAACCATCATCAAGTGGAAACACATTCTTCTCAGCAGCACATGGATCTTACTCAAAGATAGATCATATATTATGCCACAGGGCAACTCTTAGTAAATATAAAGGTGTGGAAATAATACTATGCACCATATCTGATCATAATGAAATGAAACTTGAAATCAATGATAAAAGAAGGAAGGAAACATTCTGCATTAAAAGAAAAATAAACAATATGTTACTGAATGATGAATGGGTTACAGAAGACATAAAGGAGTAAATCAAAAAATTCTTAGAGATAAACGGCAATACACACACAACATACCGGAATCTATGGGACACAATGAAAGCAGTTTTAAGAGGGAAATTCATTTTCTGGAGTACATTCCTCAAAAAAAGAAGAAAAAAAATACATGAACTCACACTACATCTCAAAACCCTAGAAAAGGAAGAGCAAAACAACAGCAAATATAGCAGAAGACAAGAAATAATTAAAATCAGAGTGGAAATCAACGAAATTGAAACAAACAAACAAACAAAAAAAAAAACTATTGAAAAAAGCTATAAAACTAAAAGTTGGTTCTTTAAAAAAATAAATAAGATTTACAGACCCTTAGACATGCTAATGAAGAGAAGAAGAGAGAAAACTCAAATTACTAACATACGGGATGAAAAAGGCAATATCACAACAGACACTACAGAAATACAGTAGATAATTAGAAAGTATTTTGAAACTAATAAAATAGAAGATAGTGAAGATATCGATAAATTTCTTAAGTCATATGATCTGCCCAGATTGAGTCAGGAAGACACACACAATTTAAACAGACCAATAACAAAGGAAGAAACAGAAGAAGCCATCAAAAGACTACCAACCAAGAAAATCCCTGGACCGGATGGATATAGAGTGCAGTTTTATAAAACTTTCAAAGAAGAATTAATACCAATACTTTTCAAGCTATTACAAGAAATGGAAAAAGAAGGAGCTCTTCCACATTTATTCTATGAGGCCAATATCACCCTGATCCCAAAACCAGACAAAGACACTTCAAAGAAAGAAAACTAGAGACCAATATCTCTAATAAACATAGACGCAAAAATTCTCAATAAAATCCTGGCGAATCGAATACAAAAGCTTATGAAAAAAATTGTGCACCATGATCAAGCAGGATTCATCCCTGGGATGCAAGGATGGTTCAATATACAGAAATCAATAAATGTTATTCACCACATCAATAGAATTAAAGATAAGAACCACATGATTGTCTCGATAGATGCAGAAAAAGCATTCGACAAAGTACAGCATCCTTTTATGTTCAAAACACTAGAAAAACTAGGGATAACAGGAACTTACCTCAACATTGTAAAAGCTATCTATGCTAAGCCTCAGGCTAGCATCATTCTAAATGGAGAAAAATTGAAGGCATTCCCTCTAAAATCTGGAACAAGACAGGGATGCCCTCTCTCACCACTTCTATTCAATTTAGTCTTTCAAATACTAGCCAGAGCAATTAGACAGACAAAAGAAATTAACACATAAAAATAGGAAAAGAAGAACTTAAAATATCACTATTTGCGGATGACATGATCCTATACCTAGAAGACCCAAAAGGGTCTACAAAGAAACTACTAGAACTAATAAATGAATTCAGCAAAGTGGCAGGATATAAAATCAACACACATAAATCAAAGACATTCCTGTTTATCAGCAAAAAAACTTCTGAAATGGAAATGAGGAAAACCACCCCATTCACAATATCCTCAAAAAAATAAAATAAAATACTTGGGAATCAACCTAACAAAAGAGGTGAAAGACTTATACAATGAAAACTACAGAAACCTAAAGAGAGAAATAGAAGAAGATCTTAGAAGATGGAAAAATGTACACTGTTCATGGATAGGCAGAACCAACATCATCAAAATGGCGATATTACCCAAAGTTCTCTACAGGTTCAATGCAATGCCAAACAAAATCCCAATGGCATTTCTGGTAGAAATAGATAAAGAAATCATGAAATTTATATGGAAAAACAAAAGACCCAGAATAGCAAAAGCAATTCTAAGCAGGAAGTGTGAATCTGGAGGTAGAGCAATATCAGATTTCAAACTGTACTACAGAGCAATAGTAACAAAAACAGCATGGTACTGCTACCAAAACAGGCAGATGGACCAATGATATAGAATAGAGGACACAGAGACCAATCCACAAAATTACAACTTTCTTATATTTGAGAAATGTGCTAAAAGCATGGAATGGAGGAAGGATAGCATCTTCAACAAATGGTGCTGGGAAAACTGGAAATCCATAAGTAACAAAATGACGCCGAACCCCTTTCTGTGGTGAGCTGCTTCTGCAGATTATGGTCGCCATTACAAGATGGCGCTGGCTCCGCTGTGGTCTGTGACAAACAACTCCTTATTGGGGAGAGTTGGCGCATGGTTTTTCAACACCCTATGAGAAAGTTCCACGTGGCAGCTTCACATTGGGGCTTGAGATGCTTTATTAAGGCTGGGAGGGGCATCCGAAGGAATTAGAAGAAATATCAAGGGCCTGAATAAACTGCTGAAAGAAGATTCCTGAGTTGCGTCTTCCTTGCGGGCAAGGGGTCGCGACACTTTCTCTCGCCATGCACAAAAGTTAATTCAAAATGGATCAAAGAGCTTGATATCAAATCAGAGACTCTATGCCTGCTAGAAGAAAAAGTTGGCTCCTGATCTACATATTGTGGGGTCGAGCTTCAAATTCCTTAATAAGACACCCATAGCCCAAGAGTTAAATACAAGAATAAACAAATGGGACTTACATAAACTAAAAAGTTTTTTTTTTTTTTCTCAGCAAGAGAAACAATAAGAGAGGTAAATAGGGAACCTACATACTGGGAACCAATTTTTACTCCTCACACTTCAGATATAGCCCTAATATTCAGAATATACAAAGAACTCAAAAAATTAAACAATAAGATAACAAATAACCCAATCA
Source organism: Callospermophilus lateralis (assembly GCF_048772815.1). NCBI lineage: Eukaryota > Metazoa > Chordata > Mammalia > Rodentia > Sciuridae > Callospermophilus > Callospermophilus lateralis. Next base: position 197,639 of record NW_027514584.1, on the reverse strand, counting down.
ACAAATGGGCCAAACACCTGAACAGACACTTCTCAGTGGAGGACATACAATCAATCAACAAGTACATGAAAAAATGCTCACCATCTCTAGCAGACAGAGAAATGCAAATCAAAACCACCCTAAGATACCATCTCACTCCAGTAAGATTGGCAGCCATTATGAAGTAAAACAGCAATAAGTGATGGCGAGGATGTGAAGAAAAGGGTACACTTGTACATTGATGGTGGAACTCCAAATCGGTGCGGCAGATATGGAAAGCAGTATGGAGATTCCTGGGAAAGCTGGGAATGGAACCACCATTTTACCCAGCTATCACCATTCTTGGACTATTTCCTGAGGAACATAAAAGACCATACTATAGGGATACTGCCACATCATTTATCATAGCAGCACAATTCACAATAGCTAGACTGTGGAATCAACCTAGATGCCCTTCAATAGATGAATGGATAAAAAAAAAGTGTCATTTATACACAATGGAGTATTACGCAGCACTAAAAAACGACAAAATCATGGAATTTGCAGGGAAATGGATGGCATTAGAGCTGATTATGCTAAGTGAAGCTAGCCAGTTCTTAAAAAACAAATGCCAAATGTCTTCTTTGATATAAGAAGAGCCACTAAGAACAGAGCAGGGAGGAAGAGCATGAGGAAAAGACTAACTTTAAACAGAGACGAGTGGTGGGAGGGAAAGGGAGAGAGAACGGAAACTCTATGGAAATGGAAGGAGATCCTCATTGTTACACAAAATTACATATAAGAGTTTGTGAGGGGAAATAGGAAAAAGAAAAAAAACAAGGGAGAGAATTAAATAAGAGAAGATGGGGTAGAGAGGGAAGATGGCAGGGAAGAGGAGGGGGGATTGTAGGGGATAGGAAAGGTAGCAGAATACAACAGTCACTAATATGGCATTATGTAAAAATGTGGATGTGTAACAGATGTGATTCTGCAACTTGTATTTGGGGTAAAAATGGGAGTTCATAACCCACTTAAATCAAATATATGAAAGATGACATGTCATGAGCTTTGTAAAGTTTTGAACAACCAATAAAAAAATAAATTAAAAAAAAATAAAAAAATAAATGGTGATTCCATTCCCAGCTTTCCCAGGAATCTCCATACTGCTTTTCATATTGTCCGCACCAATTTGCAGTTCCTCCAGCAATGTACAAGTGTACCCTTTTCTTCACATCCTCGCCAACACTTGTTGTTGTTTGACTTCATAATGGCTGCCAATCTTACTGGAGTGAGATGGTATCTTAGGGTGGTTTTGATTTGCATTTCTCTGTCTACTAGAGTGGTGAGTATTTTTTCATGTACTTGTTGATTGATTGTATGTCCTCCACTGAGAAGTGTCTGTTCAGGTGTTTGGCCCATTTGTTGGTTGGGTTATTTGTTATCTTAGTGTTTAATTTTTTGAGTTCTTTGTATACTCTGGATATTAGGGCTTTATCTGAAGTGTGAGGAGTAAAAATTTGTTTCCAGGATTTAGGCTCTCTATTTATCTCTCTTATTGTTTCTCTTGCTGAGAAAAAACTTTTTAGTTTAAGTAAGTCCCATTTGTTGATTCTTGCTATTAACTCTTGTGCTATGGATGTCCTATTAAGGAACTTAGAGCTCAACCCCACAATATGTAGATCAGAGCCAACTTTTTCTTCTATCAGACGCAGAGTCTCTTATTTGATATCAAGCTTCTTGTTCCATTTTGAGTTAACTATTGTGCATGGCAAGAGAAGGGGATTCAGTCTCATTTTGTTGCATATGGATTTCCAGTTTTCCCAGAACCATTTGTTGAAGATGCTATCCTTCCTCCATTGCATGCTTTTAGCCCCTTTATCAAATATAAGATAGTTATAACTTTGTAGATTAGTCTCTGTGTCCTCTATTCTGTACCATTGGTCCACCCGCCTGTTTTGGTACCAGTACCATGGTGTTTTTGTTACTGTAGCCCTGTAGTATAGTTTGAAATCTGGTATCGATCGCTATGCCGCCTGATTCACACTTCCTGCTTAGAGTTGCTTTTGCTATTCTGGGTCTTTTAGTTTTCCACATGAATTTCATGATTGCTTTATCTATTTCTATAAGAAATGCCATTGGGATTTTGATTGGCATTGCATTAAACCTATAGAGAACTTTTGGAAATATCGCCATTTTAATGATGTTAGTTTTGCCTATCCATTAACAGGGTATATTTTTCCATCTTCTAAGATCTTCTTCTATTTCTCTCTTTTTAGGTTTATGTAGTTTTCATTGTATAAATCTTTCACCTCTTTTGTTAGGTTGATTCCCAAGTATTTTATTTTATTTATTTGAGGATATTGTGAATGGGGTGTTTTTCCTCATTTCCATTTCAGAAGTTTTGTCACTGATGTACACAAATGCCTTTGATTTATGCATGTTGATTTTATATCCTGCCACTTTGCTGAATTCATTTGCTAGTTCAGTAGTTTCTTTGTAGACCCATTTTGGTCTTCTAGGTATAAAATCATGTTGTCTGCAAATTGTGATAATTTAAGTTCTTCTTTTCCTATTTCTATGCCTTTAATTTCTTTCATCTGTCTAATTGCTCTGGCCAGTGTTTTGAGAACTATATTGAATAGAAGTGGTGATAGAGGGCATCCCTGTCTTTTTTTTTTTCCTTTAAAGAGAGAGGAGAGAGAGAGAGAGAGAAGAGAGAGAAGAGAGAGAATTTTTTTTTAATATTTATTTTTTTTTAGTTATCGGCAGACACAACATCTTTGCCTGAACGTGGCGCTTAGAATCGAACCCGGGCCGCACGCATGCCAGGCGAGCGCGCTACCACTTGAGCCACATCCCCAGCCCCATCCCTGTCTTGTTCCAGATTTTAGAGGGAATGTCTTCAATTTTTCTCCATTCAGAATGATGCTAGCCTGAGGCTTAGCATAGATAGCTTTTACAATGTTGAGGTAAGTTCCTGTCATCCCTAGTTTTTCTAATGTTTTGAACATAAAGGGATGCTGTACTTTGTCGAATGCTTTTTCTGCGTCTATCGAGATGATCATATTATTCTTATCTTTAAGTCTATTGATGTGGTGAATAACATTTATTGATTTCTGTATATTGAACCATCCTTGCATCCCAGGGATGAATCCCAGTTGATCATGGTGCATAATTTTTTTGATGTGTTTTTGTATCCAATTTGCCAGAATTTTATAGAGGATTTTTGCATGTAGGTTTACTAGAGATATTGGTCTGTAATTTTCTTTCTTTGAGGTGTCTTTGTCTGTTTTCGGAATCAGGGTGACGTTGGCTTCATAGAATAAATTTGGACGAGCTCCCTCTTTTTCTATTTCCTGAAAAAACTTGAAAAGTATTGGTATTAATTCTTCTTTAAAAGTTTTGTGAAACTCTGCTGTATACTCATCCAGTCCTGGGCTTTTTTTGATTGGTAGTCGTTTGTTTGCTTTTTCTATTATATCCATTGATATTGGTCTGTTGAAATTGTGTGAATCCTTTTGACTCAATCTGGGCAAATCATATGACTTAAGAAATTTATCGATGTCTTCACTATCTTCTATTTTATTGGAATATAGGGTTTCAAAATAATTTCTTATTGTCTTCTGTATTTCTGTAGCATCTGTTGTGATATTGCCTTTTTTATCCCGTATGTTTGTAATTTGAGTTCTCTATCTTTTTCTCTTTGTTAGCATGGCTAAGGGTCTGTCAATCTTATTTATTATTTCAAAGAACCAACTTTTAGTTTTGTCAATTTTTTGAATAGTTTCTTTTGTTTCAATTTTGTTAATTTCTGCTATGATTTTGATTATTTCTTGTCTTTTCCTACATTTGCTGTAGTTTTGCTCTTTCTTTTCTTGGGCTTTGAGATGAAGTGTGAGCTCATTTATTTGTTGTTTTTTTTTTGTGTGTGTGTGTGTGGAATGACCTTTAGGCATTGAATTTCCCTCTTAAAACTGCTTTCATTGTGTCCCATAGATTTCAATATGTTTGTCTGTATTTTCATTTTTCTCTAAAGAATTTTTTTATTTCCTCCTTTATGTCTTCTGTAACCCATTCATCATTCAGTAACATTTTGTTCATTTTCCATGTGATGTAGGATTTTTCTTTTCTTCTTTTATTATTGATTTTCAGTTTCATTCAATTATTATTTTTTTTTTTTAATTAATTTTTATTGTAGGTTGTTCAAAACATTACATAGTTTTTGATATATCATAATTCACACTTTGATTCAAGTGTATTATCTCCACCCCTTTATATTTACTGAGGGTTAACCTATGGAATAATATATGGTCTATTTTTGAGAAGGATCCATGTGCTACTAAGAAAAAAGTATATCCACTTGATGATGGTTGATATATTCTATATATGTCAGTTAAGTATAGGTTATTGATTGTGATATTGAGTTCTATACTTTCTTTATTCAACTTTTGTTTGGAGGATCTGTCCAAAGGTGAGAGAGGTTTGTTGAAGTCACCCATAATTACTGTGTTGTGGTCTATTTGATTCTTGAACTTGAGGAGAGTTTGTTTTATGAACGTCGCAGCACCCTTATTTGGTGCATAAATATTGATAATTGTTATGTCTTGTTGGTGAATGGTTCCTTTTAACAGTATATGATGTCCTTCCTTATCCCTTTTGATTGACTTAGTCTTAAACTCGATTTTATTTTATATGAGGATGGCCACCCATGCTTGCTTACGAGGATTGTGTGCGTGGTATATTTTTTCCCAACCTTTCACCTTCAGCCTGTGTATGCTTTTCCAATCAGATGTGTCTCCTGGAGGCAGCATATTGTTGGATTTTTTTTTTAATCTATGTTACCAGCCTATGTTGCTTTATTGGAGAGTTGAAGCCATTAACTTTTAGAGTTTCTATTGATATATGGTTTGTACTTCCAGCCATGTTGATTATTTATCTTTTTTTTTTTAAATTTGGTTTGTTTCTCTATGATTAGCTTTCCCCCCGCCCTCTGGCTTTACTGAGGTACTTCCCACTGTTGGTTTTGATTATTGTTTTTTCATTTCTTCTCGTGTAGTGTTTTGCTCAAGTTGCTTTGCATTGCTGGTTTTCTGGCTGCAAATTCTTTTAACTTTTTTTGTCATAAAATATTTTTATTTTGTTTTTGTACCTGAAGCTTAATTTTGCTGGATACAAAATTCTTGGTTGGCATCCATTGTCTTTCAGTGTTTGAAATACGTTGTTCCAGGATCTTCTTGCACTCAGCATCTGTGATGAAAAATCCGTTGTTAACCTTATTGGTTTACCCCTGAATGTAATCTGCCTCTTTTCTCTTGTAGCTTTTAATAATTTATCTTTGTTCTTTATATTGGATATCTTCATAACAATGTGCCTTTTCATTGGTCTACTGTGATTTTGTATACTCGGTGTCCTGTATGCATCTATAATTTGTACATCCATTTCCTTTTTTATTTCTGGAATGTTTTCCATAATTATTTCATTCAGCAGGTTGCTCATTCCCTTTGTTTGAACCTCTATACCTTCCTCTATCATGATGACTCTTAAGTTTGTTTTTTTTATGTTATCCCATATCTCTTGGATGTTTTTCTCGTGATTTTTTACCAGCCTTTCTGAGTTGGCTAGACTCTTTTCAAGATGATATATTTTGTCTTCATTATCTGATGTTCTGGCTTCTACTTTCTCCACTCTGTTAATGATACTCTCATTTGAGTTTTTAATTTGGTTTATAGTTTCCTTCATTTCTAAAATTATTATTTGAATGTTCTTATAATTTCTATCTCCTGATAAAGATGCTTATTTGCTTCTTTTTTCTGTTTATGTAATTCATTTTCAATGTGTTCTTTAATTGCTTGAATTTGCTGTCTCATATTCTTTTTAAGATTCCATTCCATCTGTCTAAGGTATTCCTTGACTTCTTTATTTGGCCATTTTTCTGATGCCTCTAGTTCCTCTTGAATATTTAGGCTGTCCTGCATTGTTTGTACTCCTTTTCTTTCTTGCTTTTTCATGCTGCTCATGTTACTTTTTGTTCTGTTTGACTGCTGAGTTACTTTTTACTCCTATAAATTTATTTGATGCTTGGGAGGAAAGGTATTAGAAGGGATGGGAAGTAGTCACTAAAGAGAATGAGAGTAAACAGGTAGAATTCAAGGAATGGGGAATAAGGAAATTGAAAAGAAATTAAAAGACAATTGAAAAAATAGAAAATAAAAAAGAAAAGACAATTTAAAAAAATAATCAAAAAAAATATAAAAATAATAAATAATAAAAAATATTAAAAAAATAAAAATAAAATTTAAAAAAATAAAAAACATGAAAATAAAAAAAAACAAATAAAAAATAATTAATAAATGCAGTCTTAGATTTGATTAACTTCTCTTCCAAGTAGGTCAAGCTGTGCCCACTGGGCCAAGCTTCTCCTCTCAATACGCAGGAACCAATCACTGTGCAGCAGCTCCTCCTCCCAGACTGGGTGGTTCTCCAATCCTGAGTGCCTAGGGCCTTTTCTTGTGTCTAGTTACTTCCCCACTTTTCTTCAAGCAGGTCCCGCTGACTGGTGACGCTCACCACAATACGGCTACACGCCAGGACTGTTGCTCCCAGGACCCCTATTTTCTTGAAAAATTGGGCACACTCTCCCTGTTTGCCATTCCCTCAGACCCTAAGTTTGTGGAGCTTGTGGCTGAGAACCCTCAGCGTATTATTCTTGCCCTCTGGTAGCCACGCCCCCGGTAGCTGGTGCAAGAGACCTCAGTTTACAGCACTGGTGGGAGCGGTAGCCGGGGGTCCTGCGCCACGGGTCCTGTGCCACTCCTGATTCCCTCGGTCTGACTATCGTGATCACAGGAGAACTGGGAGGGGCCCTTAAGGTTTCCCCGCTGTGTGGAGAGGGAAGGCTAGGGGGTTACACACCTGTCACCGCAGGTTTCAATGAAGTTATCTACTCTGCTGAATTCTGGTGACGTCAGTTCTCAGACATGGTGGTATCCCATCCAAATGGTGACAGTTTGTTTCCTTTCCCGGGTTACAAATGCAACGAGTGCGTCCTGAATGGCTCTCCCAAGCCCCGTCTCAATCCTATGGCCACTGCCTATTGAGGCTCGGTTGGTATTAACCTCCACAGGTTCAGAAGGGCCAACCAGTTGTTTCAGCAGTATCGTTTAGTCCTGAGTCACAGCGGTTTGTCTGTGAGACGCAGGCGAATGGGAGATTGAATTCAGCCGATCCGGGCTCCATGTGTGTTCTGAGAGGCACAGACTGTTTGCCCCAGATCCATGTCAGCTCACCATTGCCTAGTGATTCTGAGCAAATGGCATTTAGATGGTTTAAGACTCCCTATGCCCGCGCAGCTGAAGAGGTCAGAGACTTGATTTCTCAGCACCCGCCGCCATGTTGGATCCGCATTCAATTTTCTATTTTAACCTTTTTTAAAGTACGTAGTTCAGTTGTGTTAAAAAGGCTTACATTGTTAGGCTACAGATCTCTGGAACTTTTCTATCTTGCAAAACTAAAATTTTGTACCCCTGAACACTAATTCCATCTTTTTGTCTTTTGGAAGCAACTTCTTTGTTTCTATGATTTTGAATATTTTAAATACTTTGTACCAAGTTAAACTATAAAGTGTATATTCTCTTATTACAGACTTATTTTGCTTAACATATTGTCTTTAAGGTTTATCTATGTTGCAGCATGTGATTGGATTTCTATTCTTTTTTATGAGGCTTCCTATACTCCACTATATGTACATTACACATTTTCTTCATCCATAAATGTGTTCATAGATACTTTGGTTGTTTCTACTTCTTGGCTACTGCAAATAATGCTTTGGTGAATATGGGTATACACATATTTCTTTGATATCTGGATTTCAATGTTTTTGGTGTATATATATATACTCAGATGTAGGATTGCTGGATTAGATGGTAGTTCTTTATTAATTTTTTTTAGAAACTTTTATGTTTTCCTAGTGGCTACATTATTTTTCTTTTATCAACAGCACATAAGGATTGTAATTTCTCTGCACTCTTCCCATAAAATTGTTTTCATTTATTTTTATTACCCATTGAAATATAGTAAGTAGTTCTTTCTTATCCATGTTTCTTTTCTGTGTTTTCTTACTATGGCCAACCATTTCTTAAAAACACCAACATTTGTCTTTATTCTTTGAAGAAAGAGATACCACAATCACATAAATGACATTTATCATATCATTATAATTGTTCTATTTTATTATCAGTTGTTTATAATCTCCTACTGTGTGTAATTTATAAATTAAACTTTATCAAAATTGTGCATGTATTGGCAAAACCTAGTATATTTAGGATTTGGCATTATTGGGCCTCCTCTGGGGTGTCCAAATTTGGCTCCCTTTGGGATAGTGGGACTATTGTACCCTTAGGATGTGTAGGGAGAGGAGGTTTGCAAATGCAAGCTTTTTGGGTTTGAATACCCTGATTTATTTTTGCATTTTCTTGTATTTCCCAGAAACACAAGGCTCTGGCTTCAGCTTATCCAGGCCAGGTGTATTTAAAACAATAGTCCTGAGAAGTGAAGTGCTGTTGCCCCTCAGATGAAAGGGAGGCCTGCTGCTGCTGTCCTTCCTGTGGCTCAGCATTCCTCTGCTGTTGAGTGCTCTGCTGTATGCTCTAGCACACATGCTGCACTCTGGGTCATTACTTAGGGAGGCCCAGAAAATCCATATGATCTTCACTGAGCCTAGTCTCCTCTGTTGTGGGATGGTTTCTAAAATCCTGCCACTGTCTAGAGAGTTTCCTATATTGGCAGATCTACAGCTTCCTGCCTAAGCTTTCCATTATGTATTTAAAGCACTTTCAGTTATTTTTTTTCTATTGGTCTTCCATGTTGATCTCTTCCTTCAATTACACGTTTGACATAAATTTTGTCATATATAACATATATATGATAATGGCTAGAAGACATTATTTCTATTCATTTTGCAAAATTTAATGAATTAAAATTAAATTAATTTGATACATTTAAAAAACTCATTGCTTTTTGAAATTATTGGTTAAGTGATGACTTAGTCTTGAGTTTCCTTTATGTCAATACAATCTAAATCATTTATCTCTACCAGGAATATATTCCTAATACAAACTATTTGATAAAAAATAAAAATAAATACCACTGCATTTTTTTAAAAAAAGTTTTTGTTATGGTACCAGGGATTGAACTCAGGGACACTCTACCACTGAGTCACATCTCAGCACTATTTTGTATTTTATTTAGAGACAGAGTTTTCCAGAATTGCTTAGCACCTTGCTTTTGTCGAGGCTGGCTTTGAATTTACGATCCTCCTGCCTCAGCCTCCTGATCTGCTGGAATTACAGGTGTTTGCCACTGTGCCCCACTACCTTTTATTAAAATTAAATTAGTACATTATCATTATAAATAATGTTGGGGTTCATTTTGACATAATTATACAAGCATAATTTGTTCCAATTCAGGCCCCAGTACTTCTCCTTTTCCTCCCCTCCTCACTTCCGTTTCTTTTTCTCTACTGGTTTTCTTCTACTTATTTATAGTTTTGTTAAAAATAGTCTTAACAGATAAAAATAAAATATATTTCTGCTTAAAAGATAAAAGGAGAAGTTCTCTAGGGATGTATCTACTTATTACGTCTGATATGGTGTCTTTGTAAATACCTACAAGGACAGTTTCAGGACAGCAGCATGCGGCTCACTTTCTATTCATATCCTAGGTATTCTCTTCTCCATGATTTATGATTGGCAAGACAATCTTTCACTTTGTCCTTAAGAAAGAACACAGGTCTTCCCTTGCTAAGAGCTGAGGGAGAGCACAGATTTGGAAAAAAAATATTAAAAGATCAGGGCACTTTTCTAAAAGTAGCTGCAAACAAAAAACAAGGGCTGGCAAAAGAAATGCCAGAACTTTTCCTCAAAATATGTCTGCAACACACTGAGGAATGCTCAAAATAAATCACATTTCCTGTTCATCAGGCAAATGCAAGTTTTTTGGGTTTTAGCACCTGTCTTCTATTTTTTATTTGTCTGTTCTTTTTAGAAGTTTGAATTTTAAGAATTCTATACAATTCTGTACTGCAAAAAAGTTTTAGAGCTATCAAAAAAAATCTAAAAAGCAAATACAGGGACTGGGGTTATGGCTCAGCCTTAGTGTGTTCACCTAGCATGAGGGAGTCCCTGGGTTTGATCCTCAGCACCATATAATAATAAATTAACAAAAATAAAGGTATTGTGTACAAGTAAAAAATAAATATTTTATAAAAAGAAGTGAATACAGAATTGCTGTGGTACTATTTTTTAATCTGTATATCACTAGGTAATGAAGGAAAGGGTGAATTAAATAGATCTCCTTGAAGTAGATCAACAAGTGTATATACTCAATTAGTTTCCAGCAATATCCAGGCTTTATTGATACACCTGCCTGTCAGTCAGAGCAATGAATCTTAAAACTGAAAGGAAAGAGTTCTGTCTCAGTTTCCTAGGGGTCCTGTACCAAAGTACCAGAAACTGGATGGTGTGAATGACAAAAATTTATTCTCTCATGGTTCTGGAGGTTAGATATCCAAAGGCAATGTGCAAGCAGGGATGTGTTCCTCTGAACGTTCTAGGGGAATATCTGTTCTCAGGTTCTGATGCTGTCAGCAATTATTGGTGTTCCTTGGTTTGCAGATGCATCACTCCAATCTGTCATCATGTGGCACTCTATTTGTGTTACATCATTGTTTTATTAAACTGTGCTTCACGGTGACCAAACGACCTGACCAAAAAAAAAAAAAAAAAAAAAAAAAAAAAACTTAAAAAAGGAAGAGTTCATTTTGGCTCATGGATTTATAAGCTCAGTTCATGGTCAGATAACTTCATAGCTCATAACTCAGTTTATGGTCAGATAACATGGTACAAAGGTGTGGCAGAGGATGTCAGCTCAGGACACAGAAATAAGGAAGAAGCAGGAGATGTCTACTAACCAGGGAAAAAATGTAAACTCCAAAGGCACATCCCACAGTGACCTACTTTTTCCAGCCACATCCTGCTGTGCCTACTGTTATCACTCAGTTAATACATACCAATGGATCAAACTACTGATTAAGTTAAAGCTCTCACAATCTAGTAATTTTACATCAAAATATTCTTGTATTGTCTCACAAATGAGCTTTTGACTTCATGTCTAAATCATAACATTCAGCCCAAACCCCTAAACACTCATGTCTATTTCACAGTGCAAAATAGACTTAGTCTATTTTGAAGAGTCCCCATAATCTTAACAGTGTTAGCATTATGCAAAAGTATAAGTTCAAACTCTCTTCTAAGATTCAAAACAAACTCATGAAGTTTTTTTTCCCTGTAAAGTTCAAAAGTAAGTCATATATATCTTAAATTTGCATAGAATAAATATTTTCTTTCCATAAAAGAGAAATAGAGACATAAATAGAAGGGATGGGACCAAAGCAAGAACTAAATCCACCTGGGAAAACAAGTTCTGAAGTCCCATGTCCAATATCTGGAGGACCTGGCACCACAATTCTTTCTTATACAAGGTGAAGCTTGTATAACTTAACCTCTGGACTTGCTGTTTTTAGTCCACATGGACTTCTTCTTTTCCTTTTTTCTGATATGTTTCTACAGTTTTTCTCAGCAGATGCTCCATGTTACTAACACCCTTGAGGGTCTCCAGTGTAGCTTTGGGTTCCTTCTCACATATTCCTGTTTTATCCTCCTAGGGCTAGCCCTCTAACTCCAAACCTACTGCATTTTGCCTGGTCTCCCAGGTCTTCCTTAGAAATCCCAGTAGAAGCCTCCATGACCCCATAACTCTACCATCCTAAATTCCTTCAAAAAAAAAGCACCACATGCTTGAAGCCAAGGTCAGCCATCATCTTGAGCAGTACCCAAGCCTCTTACACTATTGGCTACAGCAGACTCTGAGTTCCTGGGAAATTAAGCATGTTGAAACAACTTCTTAGACCCCCCACCCTGTGCAAGCAAGATCCCCCCCATGGCTTCTTCTCAGTGGAATTCTTGTTTTACACCCTTGAATCTGAAATGGGTATGGTCTTTCCAATTTCCAAGATGGCCTCAGTCTGTCTTCCTGTTTTCTCTATGCCAATTACTTAGCATCTCTTTAGTGACTATAAACTCTTTAACAATCACAACTATCTCAGTCCCAGTTTTATTCACACTTTTCTGGCCAAAGTCTAAGAATTTCAAATCTGTGTGCTTCGCTTTCTGTTTCTGATTATCACAAAAAAAAGGTTAAAAGCCACCAGCAATATCCATGCCGCCACCTGAATGCTGTATTGCCTTGAGATTTCCTCCACCAGATTAATTTAATCACATTTAAGTTAAGTGTCTCAGAAAGTCTCAAGGAATCGGCAAAACATAGCCAAGTATTTTGCCAAACTATAACACTAATGGCCCCAATCAAATTTCCAATGAAATCCTCCTCTACTGAAACTTCATGAGCCCAGTCTTTACTTTTCACAATTCTATCAGCATTCTGGTGTTTTAAACTCCCAGAAAAATCACCAATTAAATTCTATTTACAGTATTCTAAAGCTTTTCCAGCTTGGGTCTCTAAACTTTTCAAAATCCTGCCCCAGGGAACCAGCTTTGTAAACCACAGGTTCACACCAATGCCCCACTCTCATTACTGATTTCCTTTTTTAGTCAGCTTTGTTTCAGTGTGACCAAAAGATCTGACAAGAACTACTTAAAATAGGAAAAGCTAATTTTGACTCATGGATTCAGAAATACAGTCCATCATTGGACAACTCCATAGCTCTGGGCAACAGTGAGTTCTTGCTCTCATGAGATTGGATTAGTCAGAGGTGAGGCAGAGGTAAGGCCAGAGGTGAGGCAGAACATTATGGTGGACAGCCATAGGAGAGGGAAGCAACTCATATTATGATAACCAGGAAAGGGAGAAATAGAGGTGGTGGGTATTTCTGATTTGTTCCCAAGGGACAAAATATAAATCCCAAATGCACACCCCCAGTGTTCCCTTCAGCCAGTTACTACCTGTCTAGAGTTACCATCTAGTTAATTCCTATCAGTGGATTAATTCACTGATTGAGTTTAGGCTTTCATAATCTAATTATTTCCCCTCTGAACTTTTTTTATTGCCTCACACATGGGCTTTTTGGGGACACCTCATACCTAAAACATAAGAATTCTTTTCTGTCTATTTGTGTTTTTCCTCTTCTTATAACTGTAGTGGTTATACTGTATTAGAGGCCCCCAGTAACCTCATCTTGATTATATCTGCAAAGACAATTTTTTCAAATAAAGTGACATTTAAAGATTCCTGGAGTTGCTGGGGTTTGAATACATTTTGTCCTCACCAAAACTCTTGTTGAGAATTGATCCTCAGTGTGGTGGCTTAAGGCCTAAAAGGTGATTAAATCCTTAGGAGTAATTAATGCATATCTTGCAACAGTGAGTCTTTGCTCTCATGAGATTGGATTAGTCAGTGAGAGAGGGTTTATTCTAAAGTAAGTTTATGCAAAGTGTTTTGCCTCTTTGCATGTACCCACTCATCACTCTCCTAACTGATGCCATCCTACATGTTATAATGTAGCATACGTTTATTTTGTACTTTCTAACCTTCAGAATTATGAGTCAAAATCTATCTCTTTTCTCTATGAATTATGTGGTCTTTGACATTCTGTCATAGCAATAAAAAGAATAGATTAAGACAAATTTTTAACAACATGACAACATTTCAACATGATAGTGGTCACTGTGATGGTTAATTTTATGTGTTAAGTTGACTAGCCTAAGGAATGCCCAGATAGTTGTCAAAATATTATTTAAGTATGTCATGGAGGTTGTTTTTGAAAAACATTAGCACTTGAATTGTTAGACTGAATAAAGAGGATTACTCTTAACCTCATCCAATCTATTTAGGACCTGCCCAAAATGGAAAGTTGTAGGAACAGCAAGTTTCCTTCCCGTTTGAGCTGAGATATTGTTGTCCTCCTGCCCTTAGACATTCAGGCCTGGTTCTGAGGCCTTTCAGACTCAGTCTTGGACTTAACCCTTTGGCTTCCTGCTTCTTAGACCTTCAGGCTTAAATCTTGAATACAGCAGATTGTGAGACTTCTTGGCTTCTATAATGATGTAAGCCATTTACTAGAATAAGCCTCCATATATATTCATCTATCTTATCTTTTTATATATCTGACATCTGTCTGCATCTCCTGTTGATTTTTTCTCTGATGAGTCTTGGCAAGTGTAGCCAGGAAAGACAGAGGTGGTATTGTGATAGTAGGAGCAAATGTGACTCCATTTTGTTTTATGACTTCATTCTCTAAAAAAACCATGGCAAGTAGAAGAGTCATGACTGGAGCAAGATGTTCTTTTCCTTTTGCTATAGAAACCTTTAAGAACACGGAACTACCTAATGGGGTATTGTTTCTGTAACTAGGGTAATGGGGCTCTGTTTCTGTAACTGGAGTGACTGGGCTAACTCTGATTGGTTAGGCTTCACTTGGCTTGACTGCACTGTCTTGCTTCTGTAACCTGGCTTGCTTGCATTGGCTAGACCCCCTGAACATCCCTTTTGTGGTTTTCAGGCTTATAAGGAGTGCCCTTGTAATTGTTCGGGGCTAATCAGGGGAACAGCTTTATGTTCTGGTCAGCCGCCACCGGTGTGCTTCAATAAAGGCTTGATTAGATTATATGTGAGTGGTCTGGAAGTCAGTTTATGAAACCCTGGGACAAAGCTTGAACTATAACATTTGGGGGCTCATCCAGGATCCATTTCTTCCCTACCCTCATGCCAAATTTGCCTCCAGCGATGGGCCTTTGGACCTCAGCCCCAGAGGAGAGGGGAGCTCCTGAGAGACGCTCCTCAGCCTCACTGCCAGGAAGACTCCAATCTGTCCTAGGACACTCTGAAAAGCCTCCTGCTGGCTGTCAGTTCTGGTGAGTCGACTCTTCTCTGGGGGAAAAGGTCAGATTGGATGCAGTCGCTTACACCTTCCCCAGGACAGGAGGAGATGTTGTCACTGTCTCCCTGGAGGTCTCCCTGTGAGACCTCATCTGTCTGTATCTGGGGCCCACAGGAGGCCTCCCTGGGAGGCCTCATCTGTCTGGGTGCAGGACGAGACGTTGTCTCTGTCCCACTGGAGGCCTCCCTTCATGGCCTCCTCTGTCTGAGGGCAAGATGAGACGTGGTCCCTGCCCCATTAGAGGGCTCCCTGTGTGACCTCAGCGATTGTTGCTTGTCCAGTGTCTGTTCTGCTGTTTGTCATTTCTCCAGTGTCTACTACTATTGGTCATTTGTTCAGTGTCAGTTTGCCGGCCGTTTGTTCTGTTTGTGGGGTCTCTGCCCCATTAGAGATCTCCCTATGTGATCTCAGGGATTGTTGCTTGTCCTGTGTCAGTTCTGCTGTTTGTAGTTTCTCCAGCGTCTTCTTGCTGTTTGTCATTTGTCCCGTGTCTGTTCGCCTGCCATTTGTCTTGTGTTTGTCTGTCTGAGTGTTGTATGCGGGCCCTTTTCTTGTTCTTATAACCGCTCTTCTTTCACCAGGACTTCTTCACTCCACTGACATCAGAGACAAGGAAGCGCTACAGAGCTCTCTACCTGGACCCCTTTAACTTGTTTTCGTAACAATTTTCAGGACTTTGTCTGTTGGTTTGTTTTTGTTTGTTTCCTTTGTGTTCTGTGTTAATTTCTACCTCAGTTTGTTTCTAATGAAAAAAAAATGGTTAAAACTGTTTTAACTGTGCTCACTACACCTTGCATTAAAATGTAAATTGCTGCCAACAGGAGTAAATAGAATTGTCAAAAGTAAAAGCTAAAGTTAAAAAAAAGACATTCTAGAGATTGCCTTCATTTAGTAACTGGCCCAGGTGGCCAACTGGGTAAATCATGTCACTTCCTATAGAGGACAGATTAAAACTAACGTGTTTTATAAAATTATTTTTCCTAAAGTCTATAACAAAAAACATAATTTTGTCTAGGAAATTTGGCTTTTGTCTCTCAGTATTTACAAACATGAATAACTCCCAACTATTAAAAAATGGTCTAAAGATTTTTCATTGTCAGGCTAAATAAGTTGGTGGCTGCTATCCAAGAAAACAGAAAAACCAGTTTAAAATGGGACCCCAACCTGGGGGACTCTCCCAAGGAGACCAATAAAGCTGCGTCTTTGGAAAGTTCCACCAGGGAGAAATAAGCCCCATTTGTTTGTCTATGTTCCCTCAACTCTTTTCAGCTTTCATGAACAGGACCATCTCAGGAAAAAGGTGAGAAAACTTTTAAAATTCTATATTTGTTAAACTCAAAATTTTGATCCAATATGCCTAGGTTAATATGTTTTTCTGATTACACTCTGCTTTATTCTGAGGCCAGTTTACAAAGGGTAACTCTCAATCCAATAGGTTTTTTAAAAAAATAAGCTACAAGACTTTTGTTTGTATGTTTGCTTTGTGTGGGTGCACAGGTGTGCTTTCTGTCTACATGTATTGCCATGTCTACATATATTTGGTACAAAAATTGACATATGAGCTCATAAATTAAAATTTTAAAAAATGGATCTAAATACTTTTGGTTAATATAATTTAAAAGGTTCAATTTAAATTCGGGAAATAGATAAAAGTACAAATGTCTTTTAAGTTACTAATACACAGTTTTGTTTCTAGATTATTAAACAGCTGTTAAAATGTTAATGTCTATAAAATGTCTAGCATCCATTGTCTCTAGAATTTCTCTTCAACAGGAAAAAAAAGATTACTAATACTATTCAATGCCCTTGTCTGATACCTTTTTTTTTAAAAAAAGATACGTAAATTACATCTAAGCGTATATAAAATTTATCATAGACATGTTCGTAAGAGAAATCTAATTGGTACAAAGTTAAAATGCTTACTGTTAAATATAATATCAAATGCTCTTAACTCCTTAAATTCCATAAGGTAAAATACTTAAACAATGTTGTTGTTTTCATTAGTTGGTAAACTAAAAAAAAATTTTAAAATTTCTGTTATTATAAAAACAAGGTTACTCTAAATTACAAAGTTCCAACGTTATAATTCTACATACAAGAAGTCAAAATGTTTCAACTATATTTTAATTAAAATACTATAAATAACAAATATTTTATCTTACTAAAATGGATTAATTTATCTAAATTCAAAAATTTATGAGTTATTTCAAGGTACAAACAAAAAAAAAAAGATCAATGGGTTAAAAATTATTAAAAAGTTCTAAATATAAAAATATATTTAATGAAAAACATTTCCAGGTAAAAAGTCTTTATGTGATAAAATACAATTATAATACATTTAAGTAAACAACAAAAGGGTCTAATTAAGTAATATAAAGGTCTATAAATAAAAGACAAATATTAAAAGGTTTATATGTAACTAAGTTGGTTATATATGTTTCACAAATTTAAAACTATTCAAGGTTGTTCCCTAAGGACAAATAATAGTGTACTGATATATTTATATGTGAAAATGACAAAAACTTCTAAAAATATTAGTTACATTATGTCTGTTAATTTTTATGCCCTAGAACAAGTAATCTTGCAGAAATTAAGGTTTTTACACCTGTGACTAAACAGCAACT
The DNA here is from genome assembly GCF_048772815.1 of Callospermophilus lateralis. Classification (NCBI taxonomy): domain Eukaryota; kingdom Metazoa; phylum Chordata; class Mammalia; order Rodentia; family Sciuridae; genus Callospermophilus; species Callospermophilus lateralis. The sequence continues at coordinate 180,107 of NW_027514584.1, read as the reverse complement.
GTTATTTTAAAGTATTGTCTTACATTACAAAGTCTAGATTTTCCTTTAAAAGCTAATCTTGGTTAATATAAAAACATCAATAAAAGTGTGGTACATTACTCTTCTCTTTAGATTAAATGTCTTGATTTCTTTCAGATATACAAGTTTTTAAGGTAAAAGGTTTAAAGAAACATTTTATCAATTCTGCAAAACTAAAATTGTCTGTAATGGTAATTTAAACTTATAGAGATAATAAATTTTATTGGAGTTTTTTTATATCAATTGATTTTTTGTAACCAAATCTTATGTTACGTTTTACCCTAACTTTAAAAAGTAATAAGAGCCCAATCTATATAAAGGTTAAATATTATAAAACATTCTGCCAATTTTTCACATAAAAAAATATGTTAAGAGCTCTCAGCCTTTCCTTAATTAATGTTTCAGATGTATGTCATATTGTACTACTAACATTCATACAGAGTCAGAAAACAATATATGTAAACTTTATAAAATGATATCTAAAAAGAGAGACAAAGATCAGCTTTAAAACTAAAACACTTTACTTAAAATTGTGAAGAACCCTGCCTTACCTGAGATAAGGCTCTGCCTCGCACTTTACAACATGTCAAAATAACTTCAAAATAGGCCAGATTTCAGTTAATTTAAAGTTATATTCAAAGATTAATTTATTAAAAAAATTACTGTGATCTCATATAGAAAATATAATGTATAACTCATCCAAGGTTCAAAATTATATACAAGCTAAATATGTTTTCATTATTGTTAATTTCACTTTATATTTTCATTATATCTTAAAAAATGTGACCACTACACTCAAAGCAACCAAGAGACCTTTACTGTGACAGTGTCTGATTAACACAAAGAGAGAGAGAGAGAGAGAGAGAGAGAGAGAGAGAGAGAGAAAGAAATAAAGAAAAAGAGAGGAAACAAGTGAAAGGGAGAATGAGAGACAGGGAAAGTGAGAGAAAAAGGAGAGAGCAAGAGAGGAGGACCTGGCAAGAGAGAATTTTTATAGCCAAAATCTAATCGGCTCTCTGGATCTGCAAGCTGCTTTGTTGGTGTACAGTGATTGGATCATATAGTAGATGCTAAGGTGTCATCTTTGCCTTCAGGCAGCTGTTCAGCATTATGTAAATTAATAAATAAAATAAGGATATTGTGTTATATAAAAATTAACTGTAAAGTTATAAAGATTAAAGTTAAAGCCCAGAATTCTTACTTTAAAACTGGTAAAACTGACTTGCTGGATGTTTAAGGCCAAACTTAAAAATTAAGGTTAAAATAAAGGGGCCAAAGAAACCAATATTTGGCTCTTGCCCTCTAAGTCAGCCTGAACCCAGGAAAGGAGGAAAAGCTTTGCAACTCCGGGCCACATAACCTCCAGATAAGGGAGATTAATGAGACCAGTGGAGAACAGAAAGCCAATTAGTGTACATGCTGCAAAAGAGGAGGGTCATTTAAAAAAGAGACATACCTGATGCTTCCAATGGAAGCCATATGGTCAGCAAGACCTTGACCCATCCTAATGCAGATGACGCTAACAGAGCTAAAATGCTACTCACACGTTCCCCAAGAATGTCCTCCAAGGAAACTCAGCTGACTCTTACCAATAGATAAAAACAAGGTCAGTTTGACCAGCTTGGTCTTAAACACCTAGCAAAAATAGTTAAAACCAAAGCACAGCCATTCCTGGACATTTAAAAAGAAACAACCGTTATTTTAATGTAACTTAAAATGTACACTAGCATGAGCATCCCCCAAAATAGGTAAAACTGGAGGCAACAAAAGAAAAATTCTTAGGCAAAATTGCCTGATAACTATCAATAAAAAAAACAAAAAACAAAAAAAACAACCAAAAAAAAAAAACTGCCAGAAGTTTTTATTCAGCTCAAGGCCTACAGATCTTCCTAACTTCCTACACAGGTAGATGCAATCAATATTTATTAATATAATTATCTAGCCTTAAGTAACAAGAGGGTCTTTACTGAACACAGTAAAGACATTTTTGGTCATGCCAAAAAAGGTATTTTTACAAAAATCAGATGACATTAACTAATTTAACTAAATGTTGTGTCTACATTCCTGATAATTCTGACAATGTTAAAGATTTATGTTCCCTAAAAAAGTGCCTTATGAGGCTTTGTTAGGCCTTGTTATGGGGACATTTTCTCAGGTCTTCTGCCTCCTGGTAATCAATTATTAATTTCTTTCATTTTCATGATATTCATGGACAGGTTCCAGATGCTACAACTGCTATTTTGTATTAATCTTATTTCAGCACTCATGTCTTTTTGTTTCTCTCATAGAAGTGCCCACCCCAGGTGAATTTACACCCTGTTCTTCCTGAGCCAGATTTTTACCATGGACTCCTTGACCCACTCAGTTTCTAAAAAGGGAATTCAAACTGCTTGCCCACTGCACATTGCCCCTTTTTCAGCTGGAAGTAGCAAGAACGGTCATCGCCCTTTTCCCTTATGGCAGTTGGAGGTCTCTAATATTAGAGGAAAAATTGCAGTCAATATAAATGTTCGCCAATATGTCTAGCTCAGGAAGATGCACCCGGAGAACTACTCCCATGATCACTTGCTTACACAACCCAACTTATAAGTGGGACAACTCCCCGTTCACCAAAAATTGTGCTTCCTGGGTCCCACTTTGAATACCTTGCCTAAATCTCCAAACTGTCAATAACTCTGAACTATGTAACCTACTATTTTGGTGGAGTAAAGGGAAAAGAACACCTGGACTTATTAAAAGGCCAGGCCCCACTGATTTATCAACATAGACTGGCTGCCCCCATTTTAATACCCCTCCTAACTGCTTTGGAAATAGCTAAATCTACTGCTTTAGGAACTACAGGTCTTATCACAAGCTCTAAAAAATTTAAGTCCCTCAGCCATCAAATAAATATAGATTTAGGAAAACTAGAATAGTCAATCTCCAAACTAAAGGTTTCACTATACTCTCTGACAGAAATAGTCTTACAAAACAGTTAAGTCTAGATGGTCTCTTTCTGAAACATGGAGGACTTTGTATGGCTCCAGGAGAAACTTGTATCTATGAAAACCATTCTGGGATAATAAAGGACAGTTTGGCACTTGTGAGAAACAGGTTAAAGGAAAGACATGAAGCACTAGAAATTTCAGGCAATTGGTTCCAAAACCTATTCTCATGGTCCCCTTCGTTGACTACCATGAGTCCAGCCGTAGTTGGGCCCCTAGTCTCTTCTCCTGATTGGCATTACTGTAGGACCCTGATTCTTAAAAAAAAAGCCATCCTAACCATATACAAAAGAATGTAGGTGAGGTAAGACTTAAGGTCTTGCGAGCCCAGTTTAGTCCCTTAGACACAGAAGGTTGGAACAAAAACTGAAGCCTAATTATGTGCAAGATTGATATCAAACCTACCAAAACTAGTGGGGAATGTGATAGTAGGAGCAAATGTGACTCCATTTTGTTTTATGACTTCATCCTCTAAAAACAACCATGACAAGTAGAAGAGTCATGACTGGAGCAAGATGTTCTTTTCCTTTTGCTATAGAAACCTTTAAGAACACAGAACTACATAATGGGGTATTGTTTCTGTAACTAGGGTAACAGGGCTCTGTTTTTGTAGCTGTGGTGACTAGGCTAACTGTTATTGGTTAGGCTTCTCTTCACTTGACTGCACTGTCTCGCTTCTGTAACTTGGCTTGCTTGCATTGGCTAGACCCCCTGAACATCCCTTTTGCGGTTTTCAGGCTTATAAGGAGTGTCCTTGCAATTGTTCGGGGCTGATCAGGGGAACAGCTTTATTTTCTGGTCAGCCGCCACCGGTGTGCTTCAATAAAGGCTTGATTAGATTATATGTGAGTGGTCTGGAAGTCAGTTTATGAAACCCTGGGGGAAAGCTTTAACTATAACAGCATCAGTGATAGTTTTCTAAGAGAAAAGGCATTTTCTCATTTAGTTTGATTTGGTTTTTAGAAGGGAGGAAGAGCTAAGATCTGGGGGTTAATAAGAAATTTATTACAAATTGCTTTGGACTCTTCATCAAACAGAATGTGTGTGCATGAGAGATCAGCAACTCCGAGGGCTATGTGGCATTAGATCCAGAAAAGAAGTCCAAGTTTGAGTAAAGTTGAAGAACAGTGTCATTTAATATTCTGTGTACCAGGCTTTGATTTAATCATTTCAATAGTACACAAGCATGAGGACAGTGGCCAGAGGAGTCCTGGGGCATTGCTCATATGAGGATGCTGAGTTATGTTATTTTGCTGTACTCCTGTTCATAGATGCCTGTCACCTTTTTTCAAATTTTCACAAGAAAGCAAAGGTCCCAAACTGTGTGGTGCCTATATGGATTCTGTCTTCCTAGCAAGGGTGAGACAGAGAACAGGCATGCTTCCCAAAGTTCATAAGGCAGCATTGAGGAGGCATTCAGTTTTGGGCAAAATGCTTTCTTTCTGATGCAGGCTAAGAATCAACAAGGCAAAGGGAGAAATGATGAATTGAGGATACAGGTGAGAAGTTGGAGGGGTATGACCCACCTGCAGAAGAGGAGTGATTCCACCTGATTGCTGCAGCCTTATTTCACTTGTCCTCCCAGATGGTGGTCAAAGAATATGCCTAGACTGACCCTTATCTCTTTATAATTCATTATAAAATTCTCAAATTCCATTTCAAATTTATTTTCTCAGGTAAGCTTAATTTGCAGTTGAGCTTGCTTTGTTTTTGCTTTCTGCTTTGTTTTGTTTCTCCTGATTTTAGTTGTATTATTCCAAGTTATTTCCTTATTCACGTACTATTTTCCTTATTAACACCATTTTATTCTGCATGCCAGAGGCTGACTTTGTAGTCTTCATATCTGTTTCATCTATTTGGCAGCCCCATTTTGATCCCAAGGGATCCACTCTAAAAGGCATTCACCTGGGAAATCTGCTCTCAGTGTTCTATTAACTGGCTGATTTCAGTTGGAGGCACTTTCAATCAAAACCAGCTGACAGTAGTTGGTTGGTGTAAGCATCCATGTCATAGGCTAGGAGGCTATGGATCCTTAGCTTTCCTCTCAATGGAATCCTGGGTGTGAAGCTTTCTGGGTTTTGTTTATTTGTTTGTTTTGTTGTTGTTGTGTTTTTTGGTACCAGGGTAATTTTACCACTGAGTTACATCCTTATCCCTTTTTATATTTTATTTTGAGACAGGGCCTCACTAGGTTACTGAGGCTGGCTTTGAAATTGTGATCCTCCTTTCTCAGCCTCCTGAGGCACTAGGATTACAGGGGTGTGCCACTGTACCCGGTGCTTTCTGTCTTTTAGTATTTATTAGTTTAAGATGGAAAGGTATTAGTAATGGCAATATGTCAACGAAATAGTGGGACTCTTACTGTATGAAGTTTTTGTTGGTAGAGAAATTCTTGTTCACATTGCCTGGTGGGTAAGTAGGATGAGGACCTGTGTCCCATCACTGGGTGGCTCCATATAAAGTGCAATGGCAAGTGTCTTCATGGCCTGCAAATAAGGATGAGGACAGATGCACAGAGTGCACAGGAAGTCTGTACATGTGTTACCAGGTGGATGAGGTCCCATCACCACAGGAAGTTTATATGCCAGAAGTTCTAAACTTCTTTCTGTACCACTAATTACTGTTGGCTTCATTGGCAATCTTCACATTAATTAAGGTATTCTTTAGTTTGTTTAATTTTTTATGGTGGGCAAATACACATAATTGACAATTTAAAACCAATTTTAAGTGAATAGTTCATTGTCATTAAATACATTTGACCTTTTTTTTTTTTTTTTCTGAGCTCCCGTGTGTACCATCATTCTTTTTTCTCTATGAATTTGCCTGCTCTTTATACCGCATAGAAGCAGATTGGCTTTTTTAACTCAGCATAATATCTTTCATGTTAGAGAGAGAGGGGGAAATACATTTTATCTCTGCACTTTATTTTAATTTAATTTTGTCAGCTCTTGGTTTAATTTGTTCTTTTTCCAGGCACTTGTGGTATAAAATTTTCGCATGATATCTTCTTATTTTCATCAATATCATTATATTTCTTTTGCAATTTCTTCCTTGACTCATTGGTTGTTTATTTTAAGTTATGTTGTTTGATTTTCACGTATTTGAACATTTTCCAGTTTTTTTTTTCACTCACTACTTAGTTTTCTTTGAATTGTGATAAAAAGATACTTTGTATGATATAGATACTTTGAATTTTTCAAAATTTATTAATTATTCTCTTATGATTTATGGTGCTGGAATATGCTGCATGTGCATTTAAAAAATGTATATGCTTATTTTTAGGCCAAGTGTTTTCTATATCTTGTTAGGTCTAATTGGTTAATCATATTGGCTAAGTCATTTAATTCATTTTGATCTTATTATATTCTGTCCACTATTGAAAGTGTGCTACTGAAGTCTCCAACCATTCTTTTGGGTATGTGTAATTTATGTTCAATTTTTGTTCTGTTCATATTTTCAATTTCTGTTTTTCTATTTAATTTGAAGTGGTTTGATGTTTGCTACATATATTTTCATTATGATTTTTACATCATTTTGGTCAATACATCATGTTATTATGTTATTTGCCTCTTAAAACAATTTTTTGGCATACTCTGTTTCTGTCTGCTGTTACTAATAACCATGCCTGACTCTCCTCCAAATTTTATAAACTATCTATTTCTATCCTTTCACATTCAACCTTTACTTGTATTCTTGAGTCTTAAGTGAGTTTCTTGTAGGCCATTTAGTTCAACCCTGTTTGGATTTTTAAACCATTACTATAACGTGTACCTTTGGATTGGATAATTTAACCCTATTTTAGTTAAAGTAGTGACTTCTACTGATGGCCTTACAATTGGCATTTTTTTGTGTTTGGGGGTACCAGGGATTGAACTCATGGACACTCAACCACTGAGGCACATCCTGAGTCTTATTTTATATTTTATTTATAAATGGGGTCTCATTGAACTGCTCAGTGCCTCAGTTGCCACTTGGTAATTTGGCGTCTTCAATTTACATTTGTTTTGTTTAGTGGCTTTCTTTGTGCTTAATTGAGTTTTTGTTGTACAGAGTTTTTAGACCCTTCTATTTTTTTTGTGTAAATTCTGTAATTTTTTGTAATTATCATAGATTTTACATGTAACATCCAAAAGATAAAACAATCTACTTTAAATTGATACCAGCTTAATATCATCACATACAAAACTTTTTAGTAGTGCCTCTTTCATTTTTTATTATTGGTGTTACAAATTACATCTTTATGTATTTTTTACCCATCAACATAGATTTATAACTATTTTATGTCTTTGGCTTTCAAATCTTATAGAAAAATGAATTGTAGCTATAAACCAAAATTTTAGTAATAACTGGTCTTAAATTTATTCATGTCCAATTTATCTATAGCCCAAGTGAGCCAGGGTACTGGGGTCGATGTAGACAGACCAAAGAAAGTGACTGAGTGCAGTATGGGAGACATGTGGTTTGCTGGAGAAAGCTTGCGAGAGATAAGTGACTGCTCCAAGAAGAGTTCAATGCTGACAGGCTGACAGCGCTTCTTCCCTCACAGTACTTTGCTAGTTAAATGACTCTTCTCTGTCAGTGTTTTTTTCACTGGTGGGTGGCTAGACAAGTGATATATATCCTTTCCACAAAGCTCTGTGTTCCGTGTCTGTCCCCACTCAGAAAAGGTTTTTTTTTTTCTTTGTTTTTTGGTTTTAGGTTAAACTGAAGAAGCAGTGATGTCATCAGCATTAGCAGGCATAGCCTGAATATATCCTGAGGAGCAACTGGCCTGATGTATATGCAAGAAAGTAGCTTTCTACAGATAGCACTGGTGTACTGCAGTTTCCAGTGTGCAAAAGAGAAAGCCAGTGTCCTTTCAGATAGTATGCATCCAGACTTTCCAGTCGACTCTTACTTTCATTATTCTCTTAACTTGGTGAGGTATTTTGGGAACAGAGAGGAGACATTCAGGAACATAATGTATCATTGAACCTCTCTGCTTTAGGGAAAATGCACCATGTACTTACATTTACTAGAGAACTTGATACTCTTATTTGGCTTTGAGTTACTTTTTAGCATTCTTTTATTTAAACTTGAAGAACTCTCTTTAGTGCCGCAGTCTGGCTGGGCACAATTCAGGAGCCACTTGTCAAAAGAAACTAACTTTATTTTTAGAACCACGCAAGATAAACAAAACAGCTCCTCAGGAAAAAACCCTCAGAGCCAAACTGCCACCACCGGCTTCCCCCAAGCCACACACCCCAACAACCTCCTCCTCCCACAATCCTCCTGCTCTTGAGGCCGATTGGCTGGGTCGCATGGGCGGAGCCAAAAAAGTCCCCCAATGAGCACCTCCGTGGTCTGAAAGGGCAGGGAAACAGCCCAATGAGCATCACCGCAGAGGAGTCAATCAGCTAGATGTTGCTAGATGTTGCTGGGGCTGCTGTGAGTCAATCAACAGCTGGTAGTCTGAAAGTTTGCTGGAGCCCCTTCGGCTGTGGCTCTCAATATCTCACCCTCTCTGTTTAAACAACAAGCATGTGGCTTAGGGACCGTGCCTGCCTTAGGTTGTCCAATAGTACATATGGTCCTTACCCATTATCGGATAAGCTGACCTCAAGGCGTCAGCCTCCTGTCTTAGGTTGGTACCATAGCAATTGGATCTTACCCGTCACTGACTACCGGTCCAGTATACAGCCACACCTGTGTGGAGGTCTTCGTACCAGCGGGGGGGGTGAGGTTCTTTGCCTCACCTCTGTTGGCCCCCAAATTTTAGCTGAACGATCATGACAAGCAGAAGGGAGGAAGATACACTAAGCCAATTGATGGCTCCTTTTGGAAAAATTGTACCACCGATGACATCATCAGCAAAAATACCCCAACACTACCACAAGTCGCTGCACTAAAGATAGTTCACAATGCATATAGGTGAGTTCACAATGCATACAAGTGATCCAGGTAAGTTCTGTAAGCAGTTCAGTGATGGCTATTGCAGAAGCTGTAGATTGGTTTTATATTTGTCTTCATGTACTGGGATGAAGATAGGAATTCTGGCAATAATGGCTAAAGAAAAAATTATGTAACATTCAAGAAGGCACTAAAAGAAAACAATTTTCTTAATAATGGCTAAAGAAAAAATTATGTAACATTCCAGAAGACATTAAAAGAAAACAATTTTCTTAATAATTTACATTATCTTTAGAGAATTATTAAATATAATGAAAAGGAAAGGTGAAAGTAAACGAACAGATCTGTTAACCTCCTTTTTTGTTCACATTTTAAAACAATCCTCAACAGCTGTTTACCCAACTTAAATTAAACCATTTAAATCACATGAATAAAAAAAAAATTATTTGGATCCATTTTTTCATGAGCACTCATCATATATGATATATGGACATACATTCAAACGTATAACAAAAAACACAAGTGTGCACACATACATACGGCACATAACATAATAGTAAAGGCCTTATAACTTTTTACAGGTAAAATCTTCATTGCAATGTTTAAAAACTCTATAGTCAAAACATAGAACCGATCAGCAAAACATTAACCTAGGTCTGTATGAGCTCAAAAAACAAAATATGGGAAAGGGCAATAATAAAATAGATATTGAAAAAAACATTCTGGTTCTGTCGCAGATGTAAGAATAACCAAACTGGAGTTCTGAATATCACATCTTTTTTTTTTTTTTTTGGACTGTAGAAATCGCTTTAGTTAATCTGTCTGGAATCCAAATCAGCTGCTGTTCTCCCTGTGGAAACACATAAACAGACCCCCGACTCCAGGCAATCACTGGGTCAGGACCTTAGTTAATCTCTCTGGAATCCAAATCGGCTGCTGTTCTCCCTGTGGAAACACACAGACCCCCGACTCCAGACAATTACTGGGTCAGGACCTTTCCATTGTCCTGTTAGAATTTCCTTTCAAAGTACCTTGGGCTTATGTACATTTTTTGGACACATATGCCTTTCCGCAGCACTAAGCCCTGATGAATCCAAATTTAAAAAGTTTAGAGTAAAAAGGGTTATTTTAAGTTTATCTTTGGGGAATATATACTTCTTCCCAATTCCTTCTTTTTGCTTTAATAAGTACATTTTAATAGTTTGATGAGCTCTTTCAACTATGCCTTGTCTCTGTGGATTGTATGGGATTCCTGTTATATGAGTAATGCCAAATGATGAGCAAAATTGTTTAAAAGAGGTAGAAGTATAACCAGGGGCATTATCTGTTTTTAACTGTTTTGGAACGCCCACAGGGGCAAAATTCTGTAAGCAATGAGCTATAACATCTTTAGTTTTTTCTCTGGCATGAAGGGAGCCCATCAAAAATCTAGAAGAAGTATCAACTGTAACATGCAAATATTTTAATTTTCCAAATTCTGGCAAGTGTGTGACGTCCATCTGCCAAATATGGTTTAGGTATCAATCCTTTAAGATTGACTCCAAGATTAACTTGTGGTAAAAAGGTCACACAATTTTGACATTGTTTTATTATTTGTCTAGCTTGTTCCTTAGTTACTTTAAAACGCTTTTGTAAAGTATTAGCATTGACATGGAACTTTTTATGAAAATTTGTAGCTTCTTCTAGTGTAGAGAAAATATGTATGTCATGTGTAGTTTTATCTGCTAAATCATTGCCCAAACTAAGGGCTCCAGGCAATCCTGTATGTGCCCTGATATGTCCTATAAAGAATGGATCTTTTCTGTCCCAGATTAGACTTTGTATAGTGGAAAGCAAAGAGAAAACAGTAGAGGAAGGGGAAATCCTACCAGCATCTTCAAGGGATACTATTGCATTAACTATATACTGACTATCGGAAAATAAATTAAATACAGAATCTTTAAACATCACAAAAGCCTGTAATACTGCATTAAGCTCTACCTTTTGAGCTGATTGTTTGGGTACTAAAAATGTAAAAGTTTGATCAGGTGTAACTATTGCTGCTGTACCATGATTTGATCCATTAGTGAATATATTTGGAGCATTCCCGATAGGTGTTTTTCTTGTCATTTTTGGAAAAATTATAGGATGTGATGACCAAAAAGACAATAAAGGATTAGATGGTAAGTGGTTATCAAATGAAACATTAGATTTGCACATGATTATTGCCCAAGTATTTAACTCATTAGCTAACTCATCAATTTGATTCATAGTATATGGAGTAATTATTTTATTGGGAGAAATTTCAAACACTCCCTTTGCTGCTTTTATTCTTTTGAGTATTAATTGTCCTCCAGCCTCAGGATACCTAGTAAGAATAGTGTTAGGAGAATAAGATAAATGTATCCATAATAATGGACCTTCTTGCCAAAATACTCCTGTAGGAATATTTTTTGTTGGTAGTACAATAAATAATAAAGGCAAACTTATATCAATTCTATCCAAATGCATATTTTCCATATATGTTTCAATGATTTTTAATGCCTTTCTTGCTTCAGGCATTAACATTTGGGGTGAATTTGGATCTGATGGACTTTTTAGGATATCAAATAAAGGTCCCAACTCTCCTGTTGGTATACCTAGATAAGGCCTTATCCAATTTATGTCTCCTAATAACTTTTGAAAGTCATTAAGTGATTTGAGATAATCTACTCGTATTTGAATTTTTGGTGCATGGACCATGGTTGAGGATAATAGAACTCCGAAATAATTAATTGGAAAATTTAATTGTACTTTATCTATTGCTATCTCTAGATTATAATTTTTAATAAGTTTGTAAGTGTGGCATAACATTCTAGCAATGTGTTTTTAGCTTTGTGTGCTAATAATTCATCATCCATATAGTGACATATTTGTAGTTCAGGATTTTGATTTCAAGGTGGCTGGATTGCTTTGTTAACATAAATTTGACACATAGTTGGGCTCTTAGCCATCCCTTGAGGGAGTACTTTCCATTCATATCTCTGATCAGGACCTTCATGATTCAGTGCAGGGATAGTTAATGCAAAACGTGGACTATCCTTAGGATGAATTGGAATTGAAAGAAAAAAATCTTTAATATCTATAACTAAAACATACCAAGTTTTTGGCAAAGCAGACAATTGAGGAATCCCCGATTGAGAAGGTCCCATAATAACCATCTCATTAGTAATGGCTCTTAAATCTTGCAATAATCTCCATTTACCAGATTTCTTTTTGATGACAAAAATGGGAGTATTATGGGGAGATACAGAAGGTTGTATATGTCCTTCTGCTAATTGTTGTTTGACCAGATCATGGGCTGCTAGTATCTTTTCTTTAGTCAGGGGCCACTGAGGAACCCATACTGGTCTTTCTGATTTCCAAGTAATTTTTATTGTCTCAGTGGCCCTTTCTGAAAATCTAACTCATGTCTGTCTGTTCCTTGATCTATTTGTATTAGTGCTGCTATACCTTGTTCTTGTTTTCCTAATCTTTTTTCTTTTCTAAAACCTTGTCTAGACATTATAGTGGGTGCATTTTGGTTGGTGTTATTTGTTAATGTCAAACCTAATTGATCTAGGACATCTCGTCCCCATAAATTTATAGGAAGATGATCCAATACATATGGCTGTATAGTTCCTTCACATCCTTCAGGATCCTTCCAATCTAATACCATTGCACTTCTATGGGGATTAGTCGCCACTCCTAGGCCTCGAAGCATTTGAGTGGCTTGTTGTAATGGCCAATGTTTTGGCCATTCTTGACTAGAGATGATGTTAAGGTCTGCACCTGTATCCAGTAGCCCATTAAATTTATGTCCTTGAATATTTAGTTTTAGCATGGGACGAGAATCTAAATTTAAAGACAGCATAGCCCAATCTACACCTGTGGAGCCTAATCCCTTGGAACTTCTTTCTATAGCACGACTGGAAAATTTATCATGTAGGCTTGGTATTATTAGTAACTGTGCTATTCTATCTCCTGGTGAAATTACTGATATACCATTTGGAGTACTGGCTATAATTTTTATTTCACCTTCATAATCAGGATCAATTACCCAAGGACTTATCATAAGTCCTTTTAGAGTAGAAGAGCTGCGTCCCAATAATAAGCCTAATGTTCCTTTGGGAAGAGGTCCTTTCACCCCTGTGGGAATGATTTGAACTCCCATCTCGGGAGTTAGTACTGATCTGGCGGAGGCGCAGATGTCAAACCCTGGCTCCCTCTGGTTTGTCTGATGAGGGATCTGATGGACAATGTGTCCTGGGCACTACCCTGATGGGGTTGCTGGGTTCCTCCAGTGCTCCATATATTTGTGGTTTTGGGCCCCGGAGCAATGGGCCCCCCTGTTCAATTTTTGGCAATAGAGCCCAATTCCTTTCTCCACGATATCGTGGATAAACACTTGGTCCTTGTTCGTTTTTTGATAATGGAGTACCCTCTATGGTGGTTTGAGAACGGCATTCATTAGCCCAATGTCTCCCTCTACGGCATCATGGGCAAATACCCGGTATTCTACTCCTTTGATACCCAGTTTTGTTAAACCCTCCTCCTATGGGGCAATTCCTTTTAAAATGTCCTGTTTGTTATCAATTGTAGCAGGTTCTTGGCCTGGAATCTAAAGCCTGTTTTACTGCAGCTTCCACAATTTGCCCTTGTTCATTAATGTCTCTGGCATCTAAAGCCTGTTTTACTGCAGCTGTCATGACTTGCTCTTGTTCATTAATGTCTCTACATAATTTAATATATGTGTTTAAATCTTCATGTTTCCATGGTCTAATGATATCTCTGCACCAACGATTCGCTTGGTCATAAGCCAGTTGTTTTATTAATGGCATTGCTTTTTCTGTATTCCCCAAAACTCTGGTAGCTGTTTGAATAAGCCTATCTACAAATTCAGCATAAGATTCATTAGTTCCTTTTATTATCTTGGATAATTGACCTTGTAAACCTCCCTGTCCTTGTAAAGTCTTCCATGCCTTAACTGCATCTACAGCAATTTGTAAATATACACCAGGATCATATGCAATTTGTTGCTGCTGATCCTCATAAGGTCCCTTTCCTAACAACATATCTAGATTTCTCTGAGGATAACCAGCTGCTGCATTTTGCCTAGCCGTCTCCTTGCAAAATTCCTCATTGGCAACCTTCCATAACAGGTATTGTCCTCCATTTAGCACAGCTTTACACATATTAGCCCAATCTGCTGGCGTCATGTTCAAGTTGGTAAAGGATCCGACCAAGCTTACAGTGAAGGGTGCTTGAGGACCATAGGTTGTTACAGTCTATTTTAGCTGCTTCACTGTTTTGAAATTTAAAGCATGGTAAATTCGCTGCCCTCCTACCTCAAATACAGGGCATATTAATACTTGAGATCCTGTCTCAGGATCCGAACTATCAACTGCGGGGGTTGGGAGCCTCTCAGCATATGGAGGTGGCCTTGTCAGTTGGACACTTATGTCCTCTGGTGATAGAAAGGTGTTAGTAGCAGTCTCCTGTAGAGGTGGTGCTGTTGGTTGGACACTTAAGCCCTCTGGTGATAGAACGGTTTTAGTAGCAGTCTCCTTTTGTAACTTTCCCCCTGATGGCTTTTTCTGCTCTAAACTTTCTTTCTCTGTCTGATTAGCTCGAAAGACCTTCTCTTTTACTTGAACCTTTTCCTCTTTCTGACTAACTTGAGAGACCTCCTCATTTACTTGAATCAATATGTCTTCTCCTTCCTCTACCTTTGTCTGAATTGAAGGCTTTGGACTAAGAAGACCAGATACCAACACCCACAATGCCAATGTGCCAGCTGGCAGATTTCCTGGGGTGTTCTTTTCTATTTTTTTTTAAATCTTCACCATGATGGTTCCATTGTGATATATTTAACAACTCCTCCTTAAAAAGCTATGGGCTACATTTTTGCATTGTATCAACGTATGCCCTTACTGTTCTTGATTTTACTGAGATGCCTTCTTCCTCTAACAATTTACTTAACACTCTTTCAGTTTGTTTTTTACTAATTTCTGGTCCCGTATTTCTACTATAATACAACCCAACAAGATAACACCAAACAAAACCGAGACAGAATGAAATAAAAATGGAACAACAAAAATTCATTATAGCCTTTCTATCCTCCTTACACGTGTATCCGTCCTTTCTCCCTATCTGTTCCTCAGACGTAAATAGTTTTTCCTCAGAAGTGAGCGGTTTTTCTTCCATCTCACTCATCTCCAGGGACAGGCAACTTAAAACAAAAATGAAGCAAAACAAAAGAGGAATCTTAAAATGGCTCCCCATCCTCTCACCCTGCCCTCAGGGGCGAGCGGTTTACTTACCCTCAGTTGCTCCCCGTGCGAGCCACCAAATGCCGCAGTCTGGCTGGGCACAATTCAGGAGCCACTTGTCAAAAGAAACTAACTTTATTTTTAGAACCACGCAAGATAAACAAAACAGCTCCTCAGGAAAAAAACCTCAGAGCCCAACTGCCACCACCGTCTTCCCCCATGCCACACACCCCAACAACTTCCTCCTCCCACAATCCTCCTGCTTTTGAGGCCGATTGGCTGGGTCGCATGGGTGGAGCCAAAAAACTCCCCCAATGAGCAGCTCCATGGTCTGAAAGGGCAGGGAAACAGCCCAATGAGCATCACCGCAGAGAAGCCAATCAGCTAGATGTTGCTAGATGTTGCTGGGGCTGCTGTGAGCCAATCATCAGCTGGTAGTCTGAAAGTTTGCTGGAGCCCCTTCGGCTGTGGCTCTCAACACTTTAGCATTTTTTGTAGGGCAGGTATAATGAAAATGGACTCTTTTAGCCACTGTTTATTTGAGAATGATTCAGGAGAATTGCAAGTTCAAGTCTATCCTGGCCAACTTAGTGATGACATCTGACTCAAAATAAATTCTAAAACTACTGGTCATGTTAGAATACTGTGTTAGAATACTGGCCTAGCATGAATGAGGACCTGTGTCCCATCCTTAGTACAGCAAAAAAGAAAATAAAAACAACTTTCTCTAGTAAGTCCAAAACCTATGATTTCAGAAGCTTCATTTTGTTCTTTTGAGTAGACCAAGTTTTATTGTTTCTTTGTTTGTTGAAAATTGAGCATTAAAGAAAACAGCCACCACACTAGTTCTGTTCATGAGGAGCCCTCACTAGCCAGCCTGCTTGAAGGCTTGTGCCTTATGAGAATTCTTATGCATTAGCTTCCTTACCTGTTTGTCTCTCTTGCCTCCTTTGCATGCCTGTGTGTGCTTCCACCCTGTTTGAATTTCCCTGGGAATCTACTCCATCTTTTTTTAGGGACTTTGAGCTTTTCTATCATATTACTCAGTCAGTGGTCTTCTGACTTAAGCATCTGTAGTTTCTATAAGAATGTTTTTCATGAATTGTACATATTACTTCCAATGGTTTCTCCTATTCTGAGCCATTTCTGGCTCTTTAAGCTCTTAAGTTTGGTGCTTCATTGACCAGTTGCTCAGGCAGAGTTGCAAATCATTCTCTGCTATCTCTGAAGATCCAGCTGTTATACCCCCTAAACTGCAAGGTAGGGCAGGGGCAAGTAAAAATTTAAATATATATATATATATATATATATATATATATATATATATATATATATATAGAGAGAGAGAGAGAGAGAGAGAGAGAGAGAGAGAGAGAGAAAGAGAGAGAGAGAGAGAGAGAGAGGTATGGATAGATAGATATTTCTCCCCTACAAAAAATCAATCACTGTTTCCCTAAGTTTTTACAGACTTCAGACATGGTCGAAAGCTCTGAGGAACTTAATATCTGAGCATCTATAGCTGCCTCCTCAGAATCAGGGCACTGCCCAGGGAAGGAAATATGGGGGCAGCAGCTCTGAACAATCTCACCATCCTCAGTTCTACTATTCTGTCATGATAACAGGACCCTGTGAGTGTTCCTCTGGTATACAGGTTCCTCCAATGTGTCCATCTTAGAATCCAGAAATCTGTATAGAGACCCCTCAAGGCCTATGACCCAAGGCACACAGGGTCTGAGGCAAGTTCAATGACAAGAACGTCGAAGCAACTGAAGACAGAGGATATTATTTGGCTGAAGTGAACCTCTGAGCAGTGGACAATGAATTAAAAATGCCAACCTTGCACTGGAATATCTACCAATTTTATGCCACGTTCAAAACAAATCACACTCAAAATTATAAACTAGAAAGCTTCTTCAAGGCTGAGTTATTTCTTCCATTGTTTCTATAGTACTTGAAGTATTGAAATACCAAATAATCATGAAAATAGGGATATCAGTAAAATAGAGCAAGGGGATCAAGGGGAGGAAAGAGTAGATGAAAGGGGATATGCTGAGAAATGAAACTGACCAAATTATGTGCATGTATAAATATGTGAACAATGAAGCCTACTATTCTATGTAATTCTAACATACCAATATATAAATTAAAAATAAATAAATAAAAATAAAAGATAGAAGTCAAAGTTTTCACTTAAAGTCACCTCTTAAAAACCACTATAGAAATGCTTATAAAAAAAGCTCAGGAGACCGGAGCAGGAAGCTGCACCAGCCGCCCAGCCAGACCAGAGCAGGAAGGCGCCAGCCGCCCGGCCAGACCGGAGCAGGAAGGCGCCAGCCGCCAGCCAGACCGGAGGAGGAAGTCCGGTCCCGCCCCGAGCGCTAGTCTCCAGGAAGTCCATCAACCCTTAAAACCCATCAAAGTGGGTGTGGCTACCAGCATTGTTGCGGCTGATCCAGGTACCCAGTTTCCAACTCCCCCACCCTTAGCTGCGATAACTCAAAAAATTTCCCACAAGCTTTTGGGGATTGTAGCTATCGACACAAAACAACAACTGTAGAGGCACCTGGTTTCTACCTCAGAGACTAGAGTAGGGAAGATACAGGTGGAAGCTCAGCTCCCTTCACACTGGCTATACCCACCACCCTGAATACAGAGGCTCAAACTAAGAATAGACAACACCACCTACTGAAAGCAAGGAAAACAGTGTTCTGAGAGATTTTTTTTTCATCTCTTTCTCTTTTCTTCTCTCTCTTTCACAACTTCAGCATATGCGAAACCAAGAACTGTGCATGAACAACTGAATTACCAAAGTAATATAATATAGAGGAATTGCATATACCCCACCTCCCCCCCATTTTTTTTCTTTATTTCTATCTTACTTCCCTTTCCCTTCTCTTATTTCTCTTTTCTTCATTGTTATTTTTTTCTTTCCTTTTTTTTAAATTCGTATTCTCTCTATACCACTTTCAATCTCCTAACATTTGCTATCTTTACATAGGGTAATATCTAAATAGGAGGTTGAGTCTATACATTTTTCCATAAATTACCAGTCGAGTGGTTAGAGTTCTCCAAAGGTGCTAAGTTAGTTTAACCTCATTCCCTCACTCCTTTCTCTTTAAGTATAACGTCCTTCATCTGAAATTAAGTTTTCTATATGCCACCAGATATGGTACGCCTTTTATGAAACTAAGGAATATATTCTTAAGTAATAATTAAATCCAATATCTATAGTCTTAGAATCTAACTATAAATGTATTAATAATGAAAACTTGTCCTTAGATAATGTACTGTTGATATTGGAATCTGTTAACATTGTCTTTCTCCGCAAAAGAGAAATTTTGGAGCTATTCAAGAAGAATACAAATATATAAGGGGAAAAACATTAGCTCAACAGTTTCACAAAGCTAGAAAGAATCATGAGCAGTATGAAAAGACAAGGAACGAAAGGACCACAAACAATACAGGTCAATTCAACATTAGATGAGGTAATATCTGCAGCTGATGGAATGTCAGACAAGAGTTCAGCATATACATGCTTCAGATGATCTGGAGTCTCAAGGAAGACATTATTCATCAAATTCAGACAATGAAAAAACACTTTGACAATGAATTACATAAACAAATCAAGGAAGCAAAAGATCAACTCTATAGGGAGATAGAGGATATAAAAAACAAACAAACAGAAATCCTGGAAATGCAGGAAGCAATAAACCAAATTAAAAACTCAAATGAGAGTATTACCAGCAGAGTAGAACACTTGGAAGATAGAACTTCAGACAACGAAGACAAAGTTTTTCAACTTGAAAAGAACATAGACAGCTCAGCGAGAATGTTAAGAAATCATGAGCAGAACATCCAAGAATTTTGGGATAACATCAAGAAACCAAACCTAATAGTTATTGGGATACAAGAAGGTACAGAGGTCCAAACCAAGGGAATGAGCAATCTATTCAATGAAATAATACTAGAAAACTTCCCAGACTTAAAGAATGAAAAAGAAATCCAAATACTAGAAGCCTACAGGACACCGAATATACAAAATCATAAGAGATCCACACCAAGACACATAATAATGAAGATGCCCAACATACAGAATAAGGAGAGAATCTTAAAAGCCACAAGAGAGAGGAAGCAGATTACATTTAGGGGTAAACCGATCAGGATAACTGCTGATCTTTGAACACAGACTCTGAAAGCTAGAAGATCCTGGAACAACATATTTCAAACGCTGAAAGAAAAAGGGTTCCAACCAAGAATCATGTATCCAGCAAAATTAAGCTTTAGGATTGAAGATGAAATAAAAATCTTCCACGATAAGCAAAAGTTAAAAGAATTTGCAGCTAGAAAACCAGCTCTTCAAAACATCCTTGGCAAAACATTACAGGAAGAGGAAATGAAAAATAACAATGAAAATCAACAACGGGAGGTAGTTCAATAAAGGAAAAACTAAGCATAGAGGAAAAACAAATCATGTTAAGTATCGTACATAACCAAATATGGCTGGAAATACAAACCATATCTCAATAGTAACCCTAAATGTTAATGGCTTAAATGCACCAATCAAAAGACATAGGCTAGTAGAATGGATTAAAAAAAAAATCCAACAATATGCTGCCTACAGGAGACTCATCTGATAGGAAAAGACATACACAGACTGACGGTGAAAGGTTGGGAAAAATCATATCACTCATACGGACCCCGGAAGCAAGCAGGAGTGTCCATACTTATATCAAATAAAATAGACTTCAAGCCAAAGTTAATCAAAAGGGATAAACAAAGACACTACATACTGCTCAAGGGAACCATACACCAACAAGACTTGAGGATCATTAATATATATGCCCCAAACAATGGTGCAGCTATGTTCATCAAACAAACTCTTCTCAAGTTCAAGAGTCTAATAGACCACAACACAATAATCATGGGAGATTTTAACACACCTCTCTCACCAATGGACAGATCTTCCAAACAAAAATTGAATAAAGAAACCATAGAGCTCAATAATACAATTAATAACTTAGACTTAATTGATATATACAGAATATACCACCCAACATCAAGCAGATACACTTTCTTCTCAGCAGCACATGGATCCTTCTCAAAAATAGACCATATATTATGTCACAGGGCAAAGCTTAGCAATTACAAAGGAGTTGAGATACTACCATGCATTTTATCTGATCATAATGGATTGAAATTGGAAATGAATAATAAAATGAGAAAGGAAAAACCCTACATCACATGGAGATTAAACAATATGCTACTGAATGAACAAAGGGTTACAGAAGACATCAAAGAGGAAATTAAAAAATTCTTAGAGGTAAACAAAAACTCAGACACAACATATCGAAATCTTTGGGACACTATGAAAGCAGTACTAAGAGGAAAATTCATTTCAGGGAGTTCATTCCTTAAAAGGAGGAAACGCCAACAAATAAATGACCTCATACTACACCTCGAAGCCTTAGAAAATACAGCAAATACAGTAGAAGGCAAGAAATAATTAAAATTAGAGCTGAAATCAATGAAATCGAAACAAAAGAAACAATCGAAATAAATTGACATAACTAAAAGTTGATTCTTTGAAAAAATAAATAAGATTGATAGACCACTAGCCACACTAACAAAGAGAAGAAGAGAGAGAACCCAAATTATTAGCTTATGGGATGAGAAAGGCAACATCACAACAGACAATTCAGAAATACAGAAGATAATTAGAAATTATTTTGAAACCCTATACTCTAATAAAATAGAAGATAGTGAAGGCATAGATAAATTCCTTGAGACATATGAACTACCCAGATTGAATCAGGAAGATATAAACCACCTAAACAGATCAATATCAAGGGAGGAAATAGAAGAAGCCATCAAAAGAATACCAACCAAGATAAGACCAGGACCGGATGGATATACAGTAGAGTTTTACAAAACCTTTAAAGAGGAACTAATACCAGTACTCCATAATCTATTTCAGGAGATAGAAAAAGAGGGAGAACTCCCAAATTTATTCTATGAGGCCAATATCACCCTGATTCCCAAACCAGAGAAGGACACCTCAAAGAAAGAAAACTACAGACCAATATCCCTAATGAATTTAGATGCAAAAATCATCAATAAAATTCTGGCAAATCGTATACAAAAACATATCAAAAAGATTGTGCACCATGATCAACTGGGATTTATCCCTGGGATGCAAGGCTGGTTCAATATACGGAAATCAATAAACGTTATTCACCACATCAATAGACTTAAAGATAAGAACCATATGATCATCTCGATGGACGCAGAAAAAGCATTCGACAAAGTACAGCATCCCTTTATGTTCAAAACATTAGAAAAACTAGGGATAACAGAAACTTACCTCAAAATTATAAAAGCTATATATGCTAAGCCTCAGGCTAGCATAATTCTAAATGGAAAAAAACTGAAGGCATTCCCTCTAAAATCTGAAACAAGACAGGGATGTCCTCTCTCACCACTTCTATTCAATATAGTTCTCGAAACACTGGCCAGAGCAATTAGACAGATGAAAGAAATTAAAGGCATAAAAATAGGAAAAGAAGAACTTAAATTATCACTATTTGCAGTTGATATGATCATATACCTAGAAGACAAAAAAGGGTCTACAAAGAAACTACTAGAGCTAATAAATGAATTCAGCAAAGTGGCAGGATATAAAATCAACACGCATAAATCTAAGGCATTCCTGTATATTAGCGACAAATCTTCTGAACTGGAAATGAGAAAATCTACCCCATTCACAATATCCTCAAAAAAATAAAATACTTGGGAATCAACATAACAAAAGAGGTGAAAGATTAATACAATGAAAACTACAGAACCCTAAAGAGATAAATAGAAGAAAATCTTAGAAGATGGAAAAATATACCCTGTTCATGGATAGGCAGAACTAACATCATCAAAATGGCAATATTACCAAAACTTCTCTATAGGTTCAATGCAATGCCAATAAAAATCCCAATGGCATTTCTTGTCGAAATAGATAAAGCCATCATGAAATTCATATGGAAAAAGAAAAGACCCAGAATAGCAAAACCAATTCTAAGCAGGAAGTGTGAATCAGGAGGTGTAGCGATACCAGATTTCAAACTGTACTACAAAGCAATAGTAACAAAAACAGCATGGTACTGGTACCAAAACAGGCGGGTGGACCAATGGTATAGAATAGAGGACACAGAAACCAATCCACAAAATTACAACTATTTTATATTTGATAAAGGGGCTAAAAGCATGCAATGGAGGAAGGATAGCATCTTCAACAAATGGTTCTGGGAAAACTGGAAATCCATGTGCAACAAAATGAAACTGAATCTCCTCCTCTCGCCATGCACAAAAGTCAACTCAAAATGGATCAAGGACCTTGATATCAAATCAGAGACTATGCGTCTGATAGATGAAAAGGTTGGCTCTGATCTACATATTGTGGGGTCGGGCTCCAAATTCCTTAATAGGACACCCATAGCACAAGAGTTAATAACAAGAATCAACAAATGGGACTTACTTAAACTAAAAAGTTTTTTCTCAGCAAGAGAAACAATAAGAGAGGTAAATAGGGAGCCTACATCATGGGAACAAATTTTTACTCCTCACACTTCATATAGAGCCCTAATATCCAGAGTATACAAAGAACTCAAAAAATTAAACAATAAGAAAACAAATAACCCAATCAACAAATGGGCCAAAGACCTGAACAGACACTTCTCAGAGGAGGACATACAATCAATCACCAAGTACATGAAAAAATGCTCACCATCTCTAGCAGTCAGAGAAATGCAAATCAAAACCACCCTAATATACCATCTCACTCCAGTAAGATTGGCAACCATTATGAAGTTGAACAATAACAAGTGCTGGCGAGGATGTGGGGAAAAGGGTACTCTTATACATTGCTGGTGGGACTGCAAAATGGTGAGGCCTATATGGAAAGCAGTATGGAGATTCCTGGGAAAGCTGGGAATGGAACCACCATTTGACCAAGCTATTGCCCTTCTCAGACTATTCCCTGAAGACCTCAAAAGAGCGTACTACAGGGATACTGCCACATCGATGTTCATAGCAGCACAATTCACGATAGCTAGACTGTGGAACCAACCCCGATGCCCCTCAATAGATGAATGGATAAAAAAAATGTGGCATTTATACACAATGGAGTACTACGTAGCACTAAGAAATGACAAGATCATGGAATTTGAAGGGAAATGGATGGCATTAGAGCAGATTATGCTAAGTGAAGCTAGCCAATCCCTAAAAAACAAATGCCAAATGTCTTCTTTGATATAATGAGAGCAACCAAGAACAGAGCAGGAAGGAAGAGCAGGAGGAAAAGATTAACATTAAGCAGAGTCATGAAGTGGGAGGGAAAGGGAGAGAAAAGGGAAATTGCATGGAAATAGAAGGAGACCCTCATTGTTATACAAAATTACAAATAAAAGTTTGTGAGGGGAATGGGAAAAAATAAGGAGAGAAATGATTTACAGTAGATGGGGTAGAGAGAGAAGATGGGAGGGGAGGGGAGGGTGGATAGTAGAGGATAGGAAAGGTAGCAGAATACAACAGATACTATTATGGTATTATGTAAAAATGTGGATGTGTAACCGATGTGATTCTGCAATCTTTGTAATGTTTTGAATAACCAATAAAAAAAATAAATTTTTCTCATCAAAAAAAAAAAAAAAAAAAAAAAAAAAAAGCTCCGGACAGAAATACAATGGAGTTTGCTCACATTCAGGAATTTATCTGACTTCTAACAAGCCTCATATGTGAAGTGTGAAGCAGCTTTTATGTTAAAAGCTATAATTATAAACTGTTTAAATAACCACTTGGTCACACTGCAGTACAATTTTATGGATTTAGCTGAATCTCACTTAAGAATTTTATCTCTGAAATGTACCCAGAAATGACACAGTTGTACAATAAATGTTAAAAATGGTAAGACCATAACACAATCTTAGAAAGACTTGGTGTAAAAGAACTTACCCCAACACAGCATTTCTGCATGTTTTACATTCTGTCCACAGAACCAGTCTGAAGCAAAAATAGGACAGGGGTCATAGAAAGCCCTTTGTCATCTCATTTCCTCAGAGATGAGTGTGTTTTTATGATACATCAAGTCAATTGGTCTCAGGTAGGAGTAAAGGATACTGGAACATAAGCTCCTCTCGGAAAGCAGTCCCACCTGCTTTACTTGCCCTGGCTCTGCAGCCCAGTCAGCACCTGTCCAGGCTGTTCACTGTGTGAATACCTGTGGAAGGGCACATGGATGTGAGACCCTAACCTGTGAGAGGCCCAAATCATTTCAGCTAAAGACTTCTAAAGTTTCAATAACTTTAAAGACTTGGGTAAATCAAGATTTTAACAAAATGATAGCCCCTCACACACTATAGGGAAGATGGGAAGGGACATTTGGAGACAGAGTGACCACTTTCCTGTGTACTAAAAATCATACATTGTGATTTGCTTAGGAATTATTAAATGGATTTTGTTAATCTGTATAATCTTCCTTCCTTTTTTCCCATTCTTCTTTCCTCCCTTTCTTCTTCACTCTTTTTCTTCTTTCTTCCTTTCTTTCTGATTCTTAAAGTGACATAATGGCTTTTTTTAAATAAATTTTATTTCATTTTTATTGATGTGATAATTGTACACACTTGTGAGATAGAGTGTGATATTTTCACATATATACACTCTAAAGATAAAAACAAGGTAATTGCTGGTTGTGGTCGCACACACCTGCAATCCCAGTGGCTTGGGAGGCAGAGGCAGAAGGACAGCAAGTTCAAAGCCAGCCTCAGCAACATAGTGAGGCCCTAAGCAACTTAGCAAGACTTAGTGACATCTAGTCTCTTCTTTTGTAATTCTGTCTCAAAGTAAAATAAGTAAATAAATTAATTTAATTAATTAAAAGTGCTGGGGATGTGGCTAAGTGGTTAAGTGCCCCTGGCTTAAATTCCTCATACCAATAAATAAGTAAATAGATAGATAAATAAATACATTAATTAAACGAAGGTAATTGAAATATTCATCATTTCCATCATTTATCATGTCTTTGTTGTAAACCATAAAAATCCCCTCTTTTAGCTATCTTGAAATCTACATTATTTTTCACCATAGTCACTGTGTCCTTCAGTAGAACACCAGAGCTTATTATTTTCCATCTAAATTTAACTAAATTTGACATTGTAGCTAGTAAAAAACCTTTCTCACGTTCAGCCCTACTCTTACTGACTCAGGTAATCATTATTCCCCTCTCAGTTTCTAAGAAATCAACTTTTTAAAATTTCACCTATGAGTGACATTACACTTATTTGTCTCCTGTGCCTGGTTTATTTGTCTTAAGTACCTCCAGACTCTTCTGTTTAAGCCTATAGCCAACCAGGTGACAATTAATTAACCAGGTGTTAATTAATTAACCAGGTGTTATTCTGTTTAAGCCTATAGCCAACCAGGTGACAATTCAAACTTAAAATTCTAGGAAAAAAATCTTTATTTCATCACTAAAACTATAAGTTTAGCTTTAGATACAAAATTTAAAAAAACGGTAATTTCATCTTGACATATTTTTTCATGTTTGGCTAAATATTTTTCAATGAACACTTTCTTTGAATGCAGAGGTGGGACCACCACCCTGAAATGACTAGTAATTTTTAATAAATGCTAACAAACTTGGTGATTGTCAGTATGTTACCCTTAAAAACACAGTATAAGATAAATGTATGAATTAGTCCTACCATACATTACCTAGACTAGTCTACCAAAATCTTACAGTTAGTAAAGACATCAGTGCATTTATTTATTTGCATACTTTATAGTAAGCACAGTAGGTCATTCTGAGGAGCAGTTAAGTAGCCAAAAGAGCAACATGTTGAGAAAGAAATAGAAACGCTCTAGTTATCTGGTGGTACAAGCATTCCAAGAACCTTCCTAGCCCTGTGATTGTTACTCAAAGTGTTAAAATGCAGGGAAAGAATCCTCTGAGGACACGGTAGTCATTTTAATACAGCATCATCACAATCATGTTTCAGGTTGCAATAGACAAGGATCATGAGACAGAGAACAGTAACATCTAGGCCTGCTTACAAGAAATCTAGTACTTTTTTGTCTGTTAAAAAATGAGATGTGAAAAGTTTGTTTTAGCTAGATAATGTGTTAATAACTTCCAGTGCTTTGGAACCAAGCTGTCACTTTTTAATACATATACTTTATATGTTATTTTTTTTTAAACTCAGTATAAATCAGGAAAAGTTGGCCAACTGCTAGCATTTAGGATCCCTTTTGATTTTCTCTTGTAGATATAGATATTCCAATAACAGCAAACAATAACAGTAACAAAAACATCTTATAAATATTACTTGGCAGACATTAAGCTCCTAACTTTGTGTCTGAAATATTTTGTATATATATTCAAGAAATAAATAATTAAAATATAACCTGCATTTCAAATTGGAACATTAAAGATAAGTTCAAATGCATGTAATACACACTAACCAGAAAAGAAACTATCTCTAGTTGAGGGAAGCAATTTTTTTGATAATAATTACCTTGGCTTTGATTATCCTTCAAATGCATACTTATATTTTCATTTGATGGTTTATAATAAAGAATACTAGGAGGGGGGAAAGAAAAAAAGCTCATCTGTGTAAGATGAAAGAAAGGCTGGTGTTACAGACCTCACTCTGTGGGGTTTTCACCAAGGTAGAAGTTGTACTAGGCTTTTTCAATTCTGAGAGTTTGCCTCTAAATTTTGCACTTAATAGGTCTTGTGTAAGGAGTTTTCAATACCACCTCTGGGTTCAGTGATTCACCAGGAGAGTCACAGAACTCAGCACATGAGTTTTATAATTGTAGGATAAACAACCTGATGTAGATGCAAGATGTAGAAGAAAATAGATGCTAGGTCCCCAGATTCCTCCCCCAGTGGAGCTGCAGTGGGACATGCTCAGATTCTCCAGCAGTGACCTGTGTGGACAAACACAAAATGTTGACAATCAGGACATTATCCCAAGCCTGGGAGACAATGGCTTTATAAAGGTGCCAACTATGTAGCATCTTCTGTGTAGCAAATATCAAACTTCACGTCCCCAGAAACAAAGTAGCTGTTCATCAAAATACAAATTGTTCTAATAGCTTAGCCAAAAGAATGCTGCACATTTGCAGTGAGCCCAGCTCAGTCATTTATGCATCTCATAGGAAACCAAGAGATACTATATCTTCAGTGTCTTGAGTTGATACACTGTGTTTGGTGGGTTAGGTGTATTAAATTCCTTTTAGAGTCATCATTTTTTTCAGTGTAAAGTGGATTAATTGGGAGCATATTCCCATTGTAAGTCAAGAAACATCTGTCCTGCAGCAGTGCCATTGAGTGCTTCTCATTTGCCAGAATTGAACATGGATGGATTTTAAATCTCCTGGGAAATAATTCTAACATAACTGATGGTGATGAGTTCATGTCTTGCATGGCACCAACAGCACATTGTGCTTTTTGAGGTTCTGAGGATATGAGTATAATGAATTAGGGCTCTGAGAAGGGCCTTACTGATCAAAGAACTCTCCAAATCTACCCCAGATTGATCCAGATGGTAAGTGAAGTAAATTTTCTACCTTTTGGAGCATTTTAATGCTGAACTAAATGCAAAATCACATTATTTACAGTGAATGGCATTTCACAATGAGAAAGTTTCCTAAATTTTACCCAAATATTCTATTTTATATGTTAACTATATTCAATATATAGAGGAAGCTTTCGGGAAAACGCTATTATCTGAATTTTAAAATGTCCTCAAAACTGTATGGACTTACAGTTCGATGCTTTGTTTAGTTAAATCAAGTTGCCAATAAGATGGACATACTATTAAACACTTATTTAGGGCATTGTATTTTATAATGCTAAATACTATGTATTTTATTCTTTTGCATAATTTGTCAAATGTGGGCACCTAATTCATTTTTTAGAAAATAGATTTATGGCCATATATTAAGCTACATGCACTTTTATTTGCAATGTTTCTAGCATTGATTTCAACATGCATACATTATTTTAAATATATGGTCTTGATGCCACTGAAAATAGTTTTTCTGGCTTTTCACCATTTACAACCTCTTTGCAAGCAGATATTAGATTTCCAAATTGCCGCAGTCTGGCTGCAGCAAAATAACCGAGGGGTGACTAACAACTTGTGTAGATTGATACAGCAGGAGTGGGAGCCATTTATTGTAGGACAGGAGGGTATATATACATTCTACACAGCTTATCTTAATTAACATAAACTAGATACCGCAGTCAACAAATAAGGAATCTCCACACTTAATGGTTTACTGGCGTTACTTCACAAACCACTCCCTCTGCAAAATGCCAGGTGCCATCTTGACTTGTTTACAGACTCTAACACGGAATGTCTTATAAAATGTGTTACTTCTGATTGGGAAGGGAGCAGTACTGAGAAACCTGAGCTATTCAGTTTCTGCTGAGTAAGGAAAATCAGTCTTCTTTTTTGATTTGCTATTTCTAGCAAGAGGTAAAACTAAGCAGTAAAAACCTCCAACTTGAAATTGCATTTTAGAAATGCTTTATTTCTGCAATATTCTAATGATGTAGTTCTTTAAACAACACATATGATAAGAACAGGTCAATTCCAGAGGCATTTAGTACCTTGTTTTCCATATCCATGTTCACTCTGGGCTTTTATTATTCAAGGGCCAGGGAATGTGTGTTCCTGTGTTTCTGTTGCTATGCTTGAAGATTAGTGAAAGGGACTAGGGGATGAACTACTTTCTAAAAACAAGCCATTAAGAGTAGCATGTGTATGGCTGGTTTAATGGTGCTGATGAATTTTAAACGATCCTGGAAATAAGGGACCTTGGGTCCTTAATTCAAAGACTAGGGTGAGGGGGTCACATCTGCTTAAACACTAGCACCTTTTACATATTAACAACGTGAACAAGGCATTTCTCATTGACGAGGAAAAAGCATTTCACAGATACTTTGCAGGGCTTTCCAGAAACACAAACTCAGACAGCTTGGTGCGCTACAGTCTCCAGCCTCCCTTGAAGCCAGGTTCCTGCATTTCCTGCTTTTAACTTGGAACCCCGAAGGCAGAATTGGGATATGGATTAAAGCATATTGATGTGCATACAGTGTCTTTCTCCCTGCCTCAACCCCAGAGTGACATATTGTAAGAGCCACACTGAAAGTGGATGCAACTTTTTATCCTCTACATTTCTATTGGAGTAGATTTTTTTTATTAACAGAAAGCCTCCATAATGTACTTTGTGATACAGTTGACTTCAAAGGAGTACTTGAAAGGAGATTTATTTACCTTTAAGTTGTCAGAGGTTAGTCAACTAAATGCTTCAGAGTCAGCAGTTAAAAAACTAATGATGTGGGGCTGGGATTGTGGCTCGCCTAGCACAGGCCAGACCCAGGTTTGAATCTCAGCACCACATAAAAATAAAGGCATTTTGTTGTGTCCATCTATACCTAAAACACACACACAGACACACACACACACACACCAAAAAAACAACAAATGATTTTCTAGTCAACAACAGTAATATACAGGGGCATGGCCTTCAGTACGAGACACACTGTGACTGCTGGGTGCAGATGTCCATTTTTTCCCATAACCTAGGATAACTTGGTTCTCCTCGACTTTTCTCTGCTTCCCTGTAGAACGTTCTTTTGTACAATGCCCTACAGCTTAGTAATTTACTCTTAACTTGGAAATGTCATTTGCATGTTATATTTTTCATTTCTTCTCAACTGATGATAAGAGTAGCGAAATTTGAAGCAAAGGTGAGCATAAAGCTCAGACTAAAAGCATTTGGTAAAATATAGGTGCAAGTCAATCATGTAGTTGCCATTTTGGTGTTTCTTAAGTTAATACAAAAGTAGCAAGGCCCTAAGCAACTTAGCCAGGTCTTAAGCAACTTATTGAAACCTTGTTTCAAAATGAAAAATATAAAGAGCAGGGGATGTGGCTCAGTGGTTAAGCACCCCTGGATTCAATCACTGGTACAAGAAAACAAAGGAACAAAACACCCAGATAGAGTTATTTTTTCCCTTACTCTTATTAACATATATGTCATTTACTAAATTTCAAATGCATTGGAGCATTTCATCAACCCTGAAGCATATTCAATTATATGACCCTACCTTATGGATCCCTATGGTGGCCAAGTGCCACAGAATTAAAACATCTGTTCAAGTTAGAATTCAATCCTTTCCCCTTGCCAGAACTTGGCCACCAGCAAAGTACTCAGTGCTTAAAACAGTAAGTGCAATTCACAAAATATGTTCAGACGGTTATCTATGCACGAACAAAAGCACCATGGTGTCTGAAAGATGGCAAGCTATGAAGCCAGCACTTTTAGTTAAGAAACTTCTGGAAATGTAATGATGAACAGATAAGGTGTATGTTTCCTGACCTAAAAGGAGGCCATTCTATTTTACTGGTGCACGCTCACAGTAGGTGCTCAATACATAATGGTTTCCCTGTGTGAAAACACAGTGCAAGGAGTAGCAGCAGAATTTCAAGACACCCTCCCTGGCCCTACAAGCTGGATGAAAGGAAGATGGCTCAGGGCTTACAGTGGAAAATACGACAGTAAAGGGACAGGGAAGAAAGCAGCTGTCACTGGGGAAGATACAGGCCACCACAGCCATCTCCACAAAGGGGTTTGCCGCCTACGCAACAGGGAAACCAGTCTCCTTTAAAAGTCACTCTGGGGGCTGGGGATGTGGCTCATATGGTAGCGTGCTCACCTGGCATGCATGTGGCCCAGGTTTGATCCTCAGCACCACATACAAACAAAGATGTTGTGTCCGCTGAAAAATAAAAAAATAAACATTAAAATAAAGGTCACTCTGAAGTCTGGCTGAGCTGCAGAGTGTCAAGAAGTCCTCAGAAAACTCCATCTCTTGCCCCCTCCCACGTGGGCAGCACAGCTGCTCCAACAGCCCTCTCCTGGGTTTCCAAGGCAGCCTCCTTCCACAACCCCCAGCCACCCTCTCTGGAAGACTTGAGCATTCTTGTTTATTCCTTGTAAAAGAACTTCCAAGTGAAACCCCGATTCTTATCACCTTCACCAAACAAAGAAGTAGGTATCCACTGGGCCAAGCTCCCTGCAAAGGAAGTATTTCCAGTGGGAACCTGGAAAACAATTAAAGAGGCATGAGCTTTTTCCCAGCTGTCCCTTGGCTTCCCTCCCCAGCACTAGCCACCCTGGACCACATTCTTGGCACAATAACACAACAGGATCCCATGCTACAGAGCTTCTGGGCAAATCTAACAGAGCTTTCTGTCAGTTCTGTTGGCCTTCTATGTCCATGGGTTCCTTACTTAACAGTTACTTACCCATGGGTTTTTCAACTAAGAATAAAAAATATTAGGTATACGAGGGGCTAAACATGAACGCCTGAGGCACTTCTGGATCCTAGAGCTTAACATGGATGCTGAGGAACTTCCGGACCCGGGGGCTTAAACATGGATGTGCACCCGACGAACTTCTGGGTACAGGGGCTTAAACATGGACGTGCGCCTGAGGAACTTCTGGATGCTGTGGCCTAAACATGGATGCCTGAGGCACTTCCAGATCTGAGCGCCCAAAGATGGACATGAAGGAACTTCCAGATCTTGGGGCCGAAAAAGGGACATGCACCTGAGGAACTTCTGGTTCTGGGGGCCTAAACATGGACATGCACCTGAAGAACTTCTGGATCTGGGGACGTAAACATGGACGTGAGACTGAGGAATTTCCGAATGCTACAGCCTAAACCTGGAGAACTATGGAACTTCCAGATCTGAGGATCCAAAGATGGACATGCACCTGAGGAACTTCCAGATATGGGGCCCTAAATATGGATGTGCACCTCAGGATCTTCCAGATCTGGGGGACTAAACATGGATGCCTGAGGCATTCCAGATCCTGGGGCCTAAACATGGACACCTGAGACACTTCCAGATCCAAGGGCCCAAAGATGGACGTGCACCTGAGGAATATCAGGATCTAGGAGCCTAAAAATGGACATGCACCTTAGAAACTTCCAGATCCAGGGGCCTAAGCATGGACATATGCCTGACAAACTTCCGGATCTGGGGACCTAAATATGGATGTGTGCCTAAGGAACTTCTGAATCCGGGGGGCCTAAACATGGATGCCTGGGGCATTTCAGATCCTGGGGCCTAAACATGGATGCCTGAGGCACTTCCGGATTCTAGAGCCTAAACATTCATGCTGAGGAAATTCCGGACTCGGGGGCTTAAACATGGATGTGCACCTGAAAAACCTCTGGATCCATGGGCCTAAATATGGACGCCTGAGGAACTTTTGGATTCAGGAGCCTAAACATGGACACCTGAGGAACTTCCGGATCCTAGAGCCTAAACATGGATGTGTAGCTGAGTCACTTCTGAATTCTACAGCCTAAACATGGACATGCACCTTTGAAACTTCTGGATCCAGATCCGGGGGCCGAAACATGGATGTCTGAGGAACTTCCAGATCCGGGGGCCTAAATATGGATGCTTGAGGCATTTCCAGATCCGAGAGCCTAAACATGAATGTGTCCCTGGAACATCTGGGTCTTTGTGCCTATAAAAGGCAGGGTGTGACTCTCAGAAGGGATGTGACCCATGAAAGGGAGCTGAGTATGGGGCCTGTTGGGGGGCAGACTGAGCTGTCACACCCTGAACTTGAATGTGACGGTGGTGGCCTCACTTCCCTGCCTTCCCCTGGGTGTCATTTTCTCCCCTTCCAGGCGGTGCCAGGGAGGAAGTGAGACCAAGCTCAGTGGCCAGGCCCTGAGGAGGACCTCACATCACTAACATCAAAACCCTGACCAAGGAAAACCAGGAGAAAGCCTTATTTTTTCAGCAAACTCATTGTGAAGGAAGAAAAACAATATAATCTGTAGATTTAAAAGTGACTTGAGTCATATCAACCATTAGCAGAGGCCCCAAATTCAAAAAAAGGATGAATTTATTTGTAAGAGTAGTGATGATATTTAGCATTTTATTCATGCCTCACCTTGGGTTTTGGAGATGCATATTAAAATGTTTGAAAATAAAATAATAGTGAAGGCTCAGACTTACTTCAGAATATTTTTGGAGTGGGAGAAGTAGATAGGGAGATAGATTAGACCATTTTGCCAATTAGTTGATCTTCCTTGAAACCTACATGATGGATACATGGAGTTTGTTACATTTATGTGTATACTTTGGCATAAGTTTGAAATTTCCCAGAATGTCTTAAAAGTGCACGTAGTTAGTGGATTTAGCTGATACTTTCCTTTTTCTCCTTTCCCTTCAGTTGGAAATGGATGTGATGTTGGAGCTATCATTCCTGCTACCACGAGGCTTAAGAGCAGAAGATGAGAAGGGCAGAGCAGAAATATGGAAGGAATCCTGGGTCTTTGGTGATGTTCGTGAGCTTCAGACTTCCTATAGCAGACACATTTGTATTTTCTTAAGCTACTGTTGCAACAGTTTTCTGTTAGTTATTGTCCAAAGCAACTCAGATATAATCACTTTATAATAAATCTTTCTCAAAACAGAGATTTCCATGTCCTTTCCCACCATTATCTGAAATGTAAAACTTCTTTACAAAAATATCCATTTTTAAAGATATATATTTGGGGATTGGGGACAGAGCTCAGTGTAACACATTTGCAAGTCCCTGGGTTCAGTTCATAGTACTGCAAGAAAGGAAGGAAGACAGGTGGTAATGAGTAAGTGAGTGAATTTGGTACAGAGAGTTGGTTGTTAGGCAGAACAGTTTAGACAGAGAGACTTAATACACAAAAATATCAATTTTTGCTTAATTTTAAAAATTAAGTTATAGAGGTGTAAATTCCAAAATTGTGCTATCTAATGTGGAAGCCCAAAGTCACCCATGGTTATTACAATGAATGAAAACTAAATGCATATATTTTTTTAAAATTTCATTTCCTACCTACTTTCCAATGGCTCAGTAGCCATCAGGGGCTATTGACAGCCATAATGGAGAGTGCAGATTAGAGTGTTTCCACCACTGCAGGAAAACCCTCTTGAATAGCAACAGTCCCAGAACTATTTCACAAAGATGAAATAATGATTCAATAGATTAAGAACAGATTCAGGTTGGGTTTGTGGTTCAGTGGTAGGGGGCTCACCTAGAACATGTGAGGCCCTGGGTTCGATCCTCAGCACTACATAAAAATAAATAAATAAAGGTATTATGTCCAACTACAACTAAAAATACATATTTTTTTTAAAAAAGAATAGCTTTTTCAATAAATGGAGTTGGAGCAATTGGGCATTTGCAGTCAAATATATAAACATATAGCCAGGCACAGTGGTGCACTCCTATAATTCCAGTGACTTGGGAGGCTCAGGCAGAAGAATCGTATGTCCAAGGCCAGCCTCAGCAATTTACCAAGTCCCTAAGCAACTTAGTTAAACCCTGTCTCTAAATAAAATATAAAAAAGCACTAGGGATGTGGCTCAGTGGTTAAGTATCCCTGGGTTCAATCCCTGATATATATATGTTTTTCCCCAATATATAAATAAATTAGCCAAGTATATCATGTACTCAAATGTCAAATGTAAATTTGGAGAAAAAAAAGAGAACATATTTAGGATCTAGTGCTGGGCAAAGAATACTTAGAATCAACATTAAAAGCATAAGAGCCTGATTAAAATTTACCTCATCAAAATTAACAGTGTTTGCTTTGCAAAAGTTCATATAGAAAGCTCAAAAAGACAAGGGTAGGAGAAAATAGTTGCAAACCAATTATCCAACAAAGGACTAGTATCTAAAGTAGTTGAAGACTGCTCAAAGCTCAACAGGTAAAAAATTAATCAATAAACTAATTAGAAAGTGGGCAAAAGACATGGAAGGACCCCACAGATGACCAATGGGTTTTTCCCGTCAATATCCTGGTTGTGACGTGATGATATATTTTTGTGAGATGTTACCATTTGGACACCTGGAATCTCTCTGTATTCTTTCTTTTTTCTAAAAACACTTTTATTGAGATATTATTCACAGATTTTAAAATTTATGAAATATAAAATTCAGAAATGCACAATTGGTTGGCATTTGACATACTTACAAGGTTGTGCAAACCATCCTGGGTACTTAATTCTAGAAGATTTTCATCACTCCCAGAACAAACTCTATGCCCAATAACTATTCACGTCCCATTTCTCAATCCTCCAGCTCCTGAAAACTCCTGATCTTCTTTCCGTCTTACAGAAATGTCTCCCTATTTTGGACATTTTATGTGGCCTGTACATATGACCTATACAATCTCAAAAAGTAAAGCTACTTGAATTATAAAAACAACTTGCTTTTGTGATGGAAGTCTAAGAATATGTATTAAAACAACTATAGGTAACTCTACAATAATTTAATTCCATCACTTTTTTTTATGTTTACTATTTTTTTTCTCAGTACTAAAGATCGAACTCACCACTTCTACCACTGATCTACATCTTAATTTTTATTTTGAGACAGGGTCTTAGTAAGTTGCTGAGGCTGACCTTAAATTTGTGATCTTCCCACCTAGTAGCTGGAATTAAATGCATGTGCCACTGCACCCAGCTACAATTTGTGACAAGTATTACCTACATCTTCTGAGTAATCGTCCCTGAATATAACATTCAGAAATTATTATATTTTCTTCTTAGTTCTCACACTAGTTTCTTGAACCTATAGTTGTAAGTGACAGAAACATAACTTTAACTGGCTTAAACAAGAATATATATATATATATATATATATATATATATATATATATATATATATATATATGCTGGGGATATAGCTCAGTTGGTAGAGCACTTGCCTTGCATGCACAAGACCCTGCGTTTAATGCCTAGCACCACACAATAAACAAACAAACAAATAAATAAATAAATAACAAGACTTTAAAATCCTCAAAAACATAACGGCAAATTAAGTTTCATGATATATAACAAAAAAAAATGAATGAATGAATGAACCATAAGTAATTGTGATTCACCCTAGGAATCCAGGCTGGTTCAATATTTGAAAGTCAGTCAATATATTACATCATTCATATATATGCAAATACTCTACCCCTGAGCAGCATCCTCATCCCTTTATTTAAGGAGAGAGAGAGAGATATACAGAGAGAGAGAGAGAGAGAGAGAGAGAATCTTTTTGTAGATGGACTCAACACAATGCCTTTATTTTTTTTATGTGGTGCTGAGAATTGAACCCGGATCCCACCCATGCTAGGTGAGTGCTCTGCCACTGAGCCACAATCCCAGCCCTCCCCAGCCGTTTTTACTTTATTTTGCAACAGGGTCTCACTAAGTTGCATAGGCTGGCTTTGAACTTGGTAATCATCATGTCTCCACCTCCTGAGCAGCTGGTATCAGACATGAACCACTGTGCCTAGCTTATTCTATTATACTGTCAGACTAAAGAAAACTATATGATCGTATCCATTAGAACAGAAAAGGATGTGACAAAATTCAAAATCCATTGATGACAAAAATTCTCAGCCTACTAGGAACAGAAGGAAATTTCCTTAATGTGGTAAAGGACATCTATGTGTTTTTTTTAAATAACTAATCTCATATTTATTTGTCAAAGACTGAATTCTTTGCTTCTAAAAAAGGCAACAAGACAAGAATATCCACTGTCACCACTCTTAGTCATCATTACACTAGAAATCCTGATCAATGCAATAAAACAAGTTACAAAGTCATATATGGGTGGGTGCTGTGGTGCATGCCTATAATCCCAGAGGCTGGGGAGGCTGAGGCAGGAGGATCGAAATTTCAAAGCCAGCCACAACAACTTAGTGAGGCCCTAAGCAATTTAGCAAGATCATGTCTCAAAATAAAAAAAGGGGGGGGCAGGGGACATGGCTCAGCAGATAATCAACTCTGGGTTCAATCCCTGGTACCAAATATAAATAAATAAATAGATAGATAGATAGATAGATAGATAGATAGATAGATAGATAGAGATATATGTTTAAAAGGAAGAAATAAAGCTGCCCTTGTTTGCAGATGACATGACTGTCTATATGGAGAAACCCAAGGAATCTATTAAAAAAAATCCTAGTGAGTTTAGCAAGGGTCTAGGATACAAGGTTAATCTGTACACACTGGTTGTTTGTTCACATATGAACAGGAAATAATTTGACACTGAAATTTTTTAAAGCACATTCACAATAGCCCTCTCCCATGAATTAAACACTTTGGTATAAATCTAGCAACCCATCCACAGGATCAGTATACTGAAAACTACAAAATGCTGATGAAACATAGAATACAATTTAAACAAATGATAACTATACCATCTTCATTGATTGGAAGACTTGTTACAGTTCCGAAGCCCCTTTTCAATCAATGTACAGATGTAAGCATTTCCTAACAATATTCCAGAAGGACTTTTCATAGATATGGGCAAGCTAATTCACAATATTACTACACATCTATTAAAAGGGCTTTAAGAAAGACTGACAAAAACCAGGGTTGCCTGGGATTCATAGTATATTGGACTCTTATTCATTGCTAGTGGGAATATAGTATACACAGCTATTCTGGAAAAAAATTTTGGCAGTTTTCTAAGGTTAAATATATTTTTATCATACAATCCAACAATCTAATTTTAGGCACCTACTCAAGTGAGATGAAAAACCTATGTATGCACAAAACCTGGTATGTGAATGTGATCACAAGCTCTATTCATAAACACTAAAATATTGGAAACAACCCAAATTTCTTTCAAAGGGAGACAGATAAACAGTGATATGTCTGTCCCAGGAAATTCTTCTCAGCAATACAAATATATGAATACTAATATATGTAAAACCTTGGGTGAGTTTCAAATGAATCATCCTTGAGGGAAGACATAGGTGTCAAAAAGTTAAATTTTCATGGTTTTATTTATGTAATATTCTGGAAAAGATAAATCTATAGGGAAAGAAACATAACCTGCTATGGAAAGAGTCTGATTATAATCATGAGGGAGGGAGTTTTAGGGCGTGATGGAATTGTCCTGATCTTAATTGTGGTGGTAGCTACATAAATATATACATGTGTTAAAAATCAATAGAACTATTGATGCTTTTCTGCATGTAATTTAATATATATATATATATATTAATGTTATACTGACTTCAGGCATGGCTGAATCTAGGAGCTTAAACAATGCCAATAAGACTTAACCTCCTCCAACTCTTGTCTCTTTTGCTCTAAGTTGGATGTAGTCTCAGAGAGACTTTCTTTTTTTTTACATTCACATTTTCAATATAAATTTATTGAATGGCTATTTGTAAGCACTACACTGTAGCAAATATAAACCAATGCACACACAATTAAAATAAGTATACATTAAATTGCCTTTGAAAAAAGATTCTGTTTGTTCAGACCAATATCTCTAATAAACATAGATGCAAAAATTATCAACAAAATTCTGGCAAATCAAATGCAAAAATATTAAGAAGATAGTACACCACAATTGAGTGGGATTTATCCCAGGAATGGAAGGTTGGTTCAACATATGGAAATCAACAACTGTAATTCATCACATCAATAGACTTAAAGAATCATATGATCATCTCAAGAGAATAAAATCATGTCATTTGCAGGTAAATGGATGGAGTTGGAGAAGATAATGCTAAGTGATGTTAGCCAATCCCCAAAAAACAAATGTCATATGTATTCTCTGATATAAGGAGGCTGACTCATAGTGGGATAGGAAGGGGGGCATGGGAGGATTACAAGAACTCTAGATAGGGCAGAAGGGTGGGAGGGGCAGGGAGAGGGCATGAAAGGTAGAGACTTTATTTTTATTGGGGTTGATTCTCTTTGGACCAATGTAGGTCATGTGTACATCCTGGGATCATGGACCATGCTCACCTGTGGCCAAAGGAATGGAATATGCTTTTGGCTGGGCTTGGGTCCTGTGTCCACACCCAGTGGTATAAGGGTAAGTGGGAATCAGACTGATCCAACCTATATGGACTAAGAGTGAGGGAGAGGTGGTTCTAAGTAGGAAAAAAAACAAGCTGTTATTTACCAGAACAAATATGTGCTAGACAGATCAGAAACTAGAGATATCTCTTGCTTCCACTTGGCATTTCTTACATTCTGCATTACACGAGGCTCTGTCTGCTCTGTGATGCCCTCCACATAAACCACAAATTCTTTGAAACCAAGGACTCTGCCTTATTTTCCTTTCAGTTTTGAATACTGTACACATTCTCCTCTGCAGAGTAGTAGTTCCATAGTATTAACAGCAAGCATGACAGGGAACCAAGCATTTATGGATATGTTTATAAAGCTATATCTTTGTGTGAACACACACAAATAAAACCTCTGAAGGA
Organism: Callospermophilus lateralis; assembly: GCF_048772815.1. Taxonomy (NCBI): domain Eukaryota; kingdom Metazoa; phylum Chordata; class Mammalia; order Rodentia; family Sciuridae; genus Callospermophilus; species Callospermophilus lateralis. The sequence continues at coordinate 140,586 of NW_027514584.1, read as the reverse complement.
ACATTATTTCATGTTTCTCTGCATCCCCATAAATAGCCACGTTCCCATTCATTCTTGCTTCTCTCAATGAGGTTTTAACATGTACAGCTCTATTGAGAGCCACAGCCGAAGAGTCCCAGCAGACTTCCAGCTGCCAGCAAACTTCCAGCTGCCAGCTTATGATTGGCTTACAGCGGTCCCAGCAAACTTCTAGCTGCCAACTGATTGGCTCCTCTGCGGTGATGCTCATTGGGTTGTTTCCCCACCCTTTCAGACCACGGAGCTGCTCAATGGGGGACTTTTTGGCTCCACCCACATGACCCAGCCAATTGGCCTCAAGAGCAGGAGAAGTTGGGGGAGGTGGAGAGACTTGTGGGAAGCTGGTGGTGGCAGTTGGGCTCTGAAGGTTTTCCTGAAAAGCTGTGTGGTTTGGTGTGTGTTCTAAAAATGAAGTTCGTTCCTTTTGACAAGTGGCTCCTGAATTGTGCCCAGCCAGACTGCAGCACAGCTTCATTTTCCAACAAGGGCCAATCAATCATTACATCATCATCCATCATCTCTGAGCTCTCAGTAATGAAGGTGTCTTTCTTCTCACATTAGCAATTTAGGTGGGCGAAAGAGCCATAAAGAAGTATGACAGAGGAATGGAGAATTGGATTAAACAAGGTTAAACAAGATTCCATTTTCTGGGTCCCTCTTTGCTGCAGGAAGTTTTTTGATCCACAGAATGAAGGGGCCAGTTCTTTTTTTCCCCAAACTCTTAGAAGAAAATTGTACTGAAATCGTTTTTTGTTTTTTTTTCTCCCTCTATTATTGGAAAAGCAGAGAGCTGGGAATAGCAACCGGCCTAGGATGACATGTTTATTTTAAAGTTATTAAAGGAAGTGCTCTGGGGCAGGGGGTGCAGCTCAGTGGTAGAGCACTTGTCTAGCATGGGTGAGTCCCTGGGTCTCATCCCCAGCACCACAAAATAGAAAAAGAAAAAAAGAAAGAAAGAAGGAAGGAAAGAAATAAATAAAGAGAAAAAGGAAATAACTTATCCATTTAAAATCCTAAATTGCAGCTATTATGGAATCCAGGTTAATTGTTCCAAACTGCCACAATGGAGGTGTGCTCATTTTCACTCACGCCCAACAATGTCCCATATGATTTGCTCTCCAGGCCTTCCTCCTCTCCATCCCTCTTTCACATTTCACTCCTCCCAGGCCTCCCCACCCTTCCATCCATATTAGCCTTGTGCCTCTTTGTCAGATGTAGCTCATTCTGGCCAGGTGTGGTAGCACACGTGGAGGCTGGGGCAGGAGGTTCTCGAGTTTCAAGCCAGCCTCAGCAAAAAGCACGACCCTAAGCAACTCAGTGGGACCAGGTCTCTAAATCAAATAAAAAATAGGACTGGGGATATGGCTCAGTGGTCGAGTGTCCCTGAGTTCAATCCCTGGCACCCCCTGCACACACACACACACACACACACACACACACCACCAAAAAAAAAAAAAACCAAAAAAAGTTCAGTTAATTCCCATGTCAGGGTTTTGTGGTTACTCCATTTCTCACCCCATGCACCACTGACATTTGAGGCCAGATAACTCAGGCCTGTGGCTCTGCCGCGTGCCCTGCACAAAGTCTAGCAGTGTCTCAAGATGCTTCCCACTGAATGTTAGCAGCCACCTCCTTCCTTTCAAGATGTGACAACTAAAAAATATCTCCATATACTGCCTAATGTTTCATGGGAACAAAATGCCTTCCATGGAGATTGGTGTTTTCATCGGAATCATCGCTGGGTGGTTCCATCTGCACTATTCCAAGATTCACACAGGCATCACTTGCCACAGTCTGGCTGGGCACAAAATCATGAGCCACTCAAGCAGGAACAAACTTTATTTCCAAAACTCCCGCCAATGCCATGCACGCGGCCTTCTCCCAGGACATACTACACCAGTAGGAAATCCCTCCTCCAGAATTCCTTCCTACCGCACTTCCTCAACCAATAGGAACTCTCCAGGAGTCCTGCAAGAGCTCAAAAGTAGCAGGCTGAGGCAGACAGCAGGGGTTTAATCTCCAATGGAATGCACATCTTAACATAATCATTATCATCTCAATGGCTTTCTGGAATCACCTTTCAACCAAAAATGCCATGCATCATTCCTACTTGGCTATGGCTCTCAGCATCTCCCCCCTTCTGTTTAATTATACAAAAAGCAATGTGGTTTAGGGACCATGCCTGTTAGGTTGTCCAATACAACATTTGGTCCTTACCTGTCATTGAATGAGCTGACCTCTAGGCATCAGCCTCCTGTCTTAGGTTGGTACCACTGCAATTGGATCATACCTGTCACTGACTACCGGTCCAGCATTCAGCCATACTTGTGGATAGGCCTTGGCATCAGTGTGTGGGGGGGTGAGGTTCTTTGCCTCACCTCTTTTGGCCCCCAAATTTGGCCTTGGTTCCAGTGTGTGGGGGGGTGAGGTTCTTTACCTCACATCTGTTGGCCCCCAAATTTTAGACCATCACTAGTATAAGGGAGAAGGATACAGAAATGCCACAACACCAAGCCTATTGACTGCTGCTTTGGAAAAATTGTATCACCAGTGACACCATCAGCAAAGATATGCCAGCACTACCACAATTCACTGTACCAACAGATAGTTCACAATGTATACAAGTGATACATAGTCCAGGCAAGTTCAGCAAGCAGTTCAAAGTGGAGGAATCTATCAATATGTCCATTTCCTCCCAAAGTAAATCGACTCCTTGATTAAGCATTACTTGTTGAATTATTATTCATTGATGCATCAGTTTATACAGTTTACTGTAATAGCTATCGAAGAAGCTATAGTTTGGTTATATCTTTCTGCAAACACAAAGAATAACTCCCCAGCAACAGGACACACCTACCTAATGGGGTATTGTTTCTGTAACTGGGGTAACTGGGCTCTGTTTCTGTATCTGGGGTAATGGGGCTCTGTTTCTGTAACTGGGGTGCCTAGGCTACCCCAACCTGGGGTACTCTCTGATCTCTCATTGGCCACTGCCTTCGTCCCCCCTCCTTCTCCTCCCTCTATATAAGTCCTCTCCCTCCACAATAAGCTGAGTTGCTGCGCCATCTCAGCTGACTCAACTCCCGACTGGGTGTGATTTTTGCCAGGCTGGGTGGCAGGCCGGGTCGCGACACTTACCCTCTTGCTCAGCCCAGAGACACTCACTACCTGGTCTAGTGATTCTCCTCAACCTCTGTCGGAGGGCGGTCTGACAGTCCAATACTACACATGGTCCTTACCCGTCATCAAATGAACTGACCTCAAGGTGTCAGCCTCCTGTCTTAGGTTGGTACCATAGCAATTGGATCTTACCCGTCATTGACTACCGGTTCAGCATACAGCCACATCTGTGGATAGGTCTTTGTACTAGGTCGGGAGGTGAGGTTCTTTGCCTCACCTCTGTTGGCCCCCAAATTTTAGCTGAACAACCATCACAAGCAGAAGGGAGGAGGATACACCAAGCCAATTGATGACTCTTTTTGGAAAAATTGTACCACTGATGACACCATCAGCAAAAATACCCCAACACTACCATAAGTCGCTGCACCAACAGATAGTTCACAATGCATACAAGTGATACATAGTCCAGGCAAGTTCTGCAAGCAGTTCAGTGATGGCTCTTGCAGAAGCTGTAGATTGGTTTTATCTTTGTCTTCACCGGCACTGGGATGAAGATAGGAATTCTGGCAATAATGGCTAAATAAAAAATTGTGTAACATTCCAGAAGGCACTAAAAGAAAACAATTTTCTTAACAATTTACATTATCTTGAACAGAATTATTAAATATAATGAAAAGGAAAGGTGAAAGTAAACAAACAGATCTGTTAACCTCCTTATTTGTTCACATATTAAAACAATCCTCAACAGCTTTTTACCCAATTTAAATTAAACCATTTAAATCATGTGAATAAAAAAAAATATTTGGATACATTTTTCATGAGCACTCATCATATATGATATATGGACATATGTACATACAAACATACAACATAAAACACAAGTGTGCACACATAATAGAATACATACAACACATAACATAATAATAAAGGCCTTATAACTTTTTACAGGTGAAATTTCCATTATAATGTTTAAAAACTCTATAGTCAAAAAATAGAACTGATCTGCAAAACATTAACCTAGGTCTGTGTGAACTCAAAAAACAAAATAGAACTTCATAATGTGGGAAAGGGTAATAATAAAATAGATATTGAAAAAAGCATCCTGGTTCTGTCTCAGATGTAAGATTAGCCAAACTGGAGTTTTGGATATCAGTTGTTACGCATTTGAGCCAAATCATCTTCTTTTTGGTCTGTAGAAATCGCTTTAGTTAATCTTTCTGGAATCCAAATCGGCTGCTGTTCTCCCTGTGGAAACACAAAAACGGACCCCTGACTCCAGACCATCACTGCGTCAGGACATTAGTTCATCTCTCTGGAATCCAAATTGGCTGTTGTTCTCCCTGTGGAAACACACAAACAGACCTCCAACTCCAGACAATTACAGGGTCAGGACCTTTCCATTGTCCTGTTAGAATTTCCTTTCAAAGTACCTTGGGCTTATGTACATTTTTTTTTTTTTTTTTTGGACACATATGCCTCTCCGCAGCACTAAGCCCTGATGAATTCAAATTTAAAAAGTTTAGAGTAAAGAGTGTTATTTTAAGTTTATCTTTGGGGAATATATACTTCTTCCCAATTCCCTCTTTTTGCTTTAATAAGTACATTTTAATAGTTTGATGAGCTCTTTCAATTATGCCTTGTCCCTGTGGATTGTATGGGATTCCTGTTATATGAGTAACGCCAAATGATGAGCAAAATTGTTTAAAAGAGGTAGAAGTATAACCAGGGGCATTATCTGTTTTTAACTGTTTTGGAACGCCCAAAGTGGCAAAATTTTGTAAGCAATGAGCTATAATATCTTTAGCTTTTTCTTCAGCATGAAGGGAGCCCATCAAAAATCTGGAAGAAAGATCAACTGTAACATGCAAATATCTTAATTTTCCAAATTCTGGCAAGTGTGTGACGTCCATGTGCCAAATATGGTTAGGTATCAGTCCTCTAGGATTGACTCCAAGATTAACTTGTGGTAAAAATGTCACACACTTTTGACATTGTTTTTTTATTTGTCTAGCTTGTTTCTTAGTTACTTTAAAAAGCTTTTGTAAAGTATTAGCATTGACATGGAACTTTTTATGAAAATTTGTAGCTTCTTCTAGTGTAGAGAAAATATGTATGTCATGTGTAGTTTTATCTGCTAAATCATTGCCCAAACTAAGGGCTCCAGGCAATCCTGTATGTGCCCTGATATGTCCTATAAAGAATGGATCTTTTCTGACCCAGATTAGATTTTGTATAGTGGAAAGCAAAGAGAAAACAGTAAAGGAAGGGGAAATCCTACCAGCATCTTCAAGGGATACTATAGCATTAACTATATACTGACTATCCGAAAATAAGTTAAATACAGAATCTTTAAACATCACAAAAGCTTGTAATACTACATTAAGCTCTACCTTTTGAGCTGATTGTTTGGGTACTAAAAATGTAAAAGTTTGATCAGGTGTAACTATTGCTGCTGTACCATTATTTGACCCATCAGTGAATATATTTGGAGCATTAATGATAGGTGTTTTTCTTGTCATTTTTGGAAAAATTACAGGATGCAATGACAAAAAAGACATTAAAGGATTAGATGGTAAGTGGATATCAAATGAAATATTAGATTTGCACATGATTATTGCCAAAGTATTTAATTCATTAGCTTACTCATCAATTTGATCCATAGTATATGGAGCAATAATTTTATTGGGAGAAATTCCAAACACTCTCTTTGCTGCTTTTATTTCTTTGAGTATTAATTGTCCTACAGCCTCAGGATACCTAATTAGAATAGTATTAGGGGAATAAGATAAATGTATCTATAATGATGGACCTTCTTGCCAAAATACTCCTGCAGGAATATTTTTTGTTGGTAGTACTATAAATAATGAAGGCAAACATATCAATTCTATACAAATGTGTATTTTCCATATATGTTTCAATAATTTTTAATGACTTTCTTGCTTCAGGCATTAACATTCGGGGTGAATCTGGATCTGATGGACCTTTTAGGATATCAAATAAAGGTCACAACTCTCCTATTGGTACACCTAGATAAGGCCTTATCCAATTTATGTCTCCTAATAACTTTTGAAAGTCGTTAAGTGATTTGAGTTGATCTACTCGTATTTGAATTTTTGGTGGATGAACCATGGTTGAGGATAATTAAACTCCTAAATAATGAATTGGAAAATTTAATTGTACTTTATCTATTGCTATCTCTAGATTATAATTTTATAATAATTTTTTAAATGTGGCATAACATTCTAGCTATGTGTTTTTATCTTTGTATGCTATTAATACATCCTCCATATAGTGAAATATTTGTAGTTCAGGATTTTGATTTCTAAGTGGCTGGAATACTTTGTTAACATAAATTTGACACAAAATTGGGCTGTTAGCCATCCCTTGAGGGAGTACTTTCCATTCATATCTCTGATCAGGACCTTCATGATTCAGTGCAGGGATAGTAAATGCAAAACTTGGACTATCCTCAGTATGAATTGGAATTAAAAAAAATTTAATATCTATAACTAAAACATACCAGGTTTTTGGCAAAGAAATCAATTGAGGAATTCCCAATTGAGCAGGTCCCATAATAACCATCTCATTATTAATGGCTCTTAAATCTTGCAATAATCTCCATTTACCAGATTTCTTTTTGATGACAAAAATGGGAGAATTATGGGGAGATACAGAAAGTTGTATATGTCCTTCAAGTAATTGTTGTTTGACAAGGTTATGGGCTGCTTGTATCTTTTCTTTAGTCAGGGGCCACTGAGGAACCCATACTTGTCTTTCTGATTTACAAGTAATTTTTATTGTCTCAGTGACCCCTTCTGAAAATCCAACCCATGTCTATCCGTTCCTTGATTTATTTGTATTGGTGCTGCTATACCTTGTTCTTGTTCTTCTAATGTTTTTCCTCAAAAGCACAATTATCATGTGTCAATTAATTTTTTTAAATTTAAAAACATACCCTCCCCCCCCCCCCGGCAATGACTTGGGGTTCCTTGTCTCCAGATCGTTCATTTATTCAATGGCTATTTCTATTTATTGATGTCTTTAATTAAATGACCAAGGTGGTGTTGGGGTGGGGGTTTTCTGTGCCCATGGCCCTGTCAGGATGCCTTCTGAGGGTGGCTTCGAGGTATCAGCCTTGGATAAGAGGTCAGATGGGGGCTGCCCACCAGCACTGGCTGGCTTCATAAGTTTTTTTATGATCCTCATGAATGGCCTTTATTAAAACATACGACTAAATATAGCCTTCCCAAAGACATTCACAAATCAGAAGGTGTTTTAAAGGTATTAAAAGAAAGTGGAATGTTCTTAACATATCTCCACGTCCCCAGGCCTGCCCGGGAAATGTGGCCACCACATATCAGGAGGAGAGCGCCATTCAGAGGCTCCGTGTTGCATGCCCTTCATAAGCACGCACATTATTGGACGTTATCATTAGCCCTCCTGGTTTTTGACTCCCGTTCTGTCCCTGCAAATAAAATCTGGGGGTCCCTGGACCCCACCAGGGACTGTGCCTGGGGATTGAGTCAACCAGGGAGGTCTGGCCAGCTCCTGCCACAGCAGGGTGTCCTCCAGGCTGTGAGAAGTCTGGGCTGGTCCCCAAGGGAACTACATCCCACCAGGGAAAGGCCTGTAGGGGAGAGATGCTCCTGGGTCTGGTCTCTTGGCGTCTTGCACAGATTGTTGGGTCTCAGGCCAAATGATCGGGATCAACATTCCCTGGAAATCTGGGCTTGTCCTGAGACCCCTCTGGTGTCCTCAGCCTGTTTACTCTGTTGGCCAGTTTGGTCACCGACCCATTCTCCCCCTGTCCCCACTGTCTTAACCTGGTCCTGGCACCCTGTGTGTCCCTGGAGGTGCTGCAGGTTTAGTGACTGAGAATCGCACTCACCAAAGTCTTCAGTTCTCCAGGACCGAAGGACACCCGAGTCAGGGGGTGGTTAGGCTGCCTCCCTCTGGGGGCCCCAAGACGAATGTGGTCCCACCTTTCAGACTAAGTGGTAAAAGTCAATGTCAACCGTGACCAGTCACAGTGACAGCACATGGCCCTGGTTTGACATCACATCAGTGGCATCTGAGCCTCTGTGACATCTTGCCCAAGACCATAATCAGGTCCACCCATGAGAACACCAACGGCACTGTGAGGGACACTCCATAAAATCTACCAGCACTCCCCAGAGCTGTCAGGGTCACAAACAACAAGGGATAACTGTGAACACGTCCAAGCCAGGAGGAGCTCACGGAGACCTGGAAACTCGGCTTAACGTGGAATCCTGGGACAGAGAAAGGACACAGAGTAAAAGCTAAGGAAATCTGAATGATGTCAGACCTTAGTAACTGACGATGCGTCCATGCTGGTTGACTGTGTCTAAGAAGCAGAGCAGAGCTAAAGACTCTGCACCAGGGTGGCGTGCCAGAACAAAAGTAGAGTTTGCCTGACGTATTTAGAAGATATTTTAAGTTCAAGGAAGGACGGCCACAGGCGGTCTGTGGGCCTAGACGTGGACGTACCCCCAGGAGCACTCTGCGTGGCCATGGGGTCAGGCTGTGCCCCTTGCCTTATTTTATTTACTTACTGGTTGCCTGATGAGTCTTTGACTGTGATGTCACGTTGTCCCCAATGACAAATTGCATGACTTTAAGGGGTGTCAGCCAGGGCTCTCTTAGGTCAACAAATTACCAGGTGGCCAGGGGAACCTACACAGGAGACCAGGTGTGACTGGTTTTTGCCACACTTGTGTGATCAGGAGGCAGCTGAGCCTTACCCCCCCCATAGACCTAGCTGGGGCTGAACCATAGAGATGTGGGGGCCCCTCCTGATTGTGGCAGGAAACCATAAATGTTCATCAGGAACTTCAGAATCCACAGACCATCCATCACACAGGGTGGGACCAGGGAAAGACCCAACTTATTCTCTCTCTCTCTCTCTCTCTCTCTCTCTCTCTCTCTCTTTGGTACCAGGGTCTGAACTCAGGGGTGCTTCACCACTGAGCCACATCCCCAGCACTTTTTATTTATTTATTTTTTAAATTTGAGACAGGGTCTTATCAGGATGCTTAAAGGCTCACTAAATTGCTGAGGCTGGCTTTGAACCTGTGATCTTCCTGCCTCTGCCTCTGCCTCCCAAGCTGCAAGGATTGCGGGTGTGCAGCTAAGCCAAACTCATTAGAAGATGATGAGCTGGTTGTGTCTTGTCCTGGGCTCTGGAGGCTGCAAATCCTTGTGCGTCTGTCACCCTGAATGCCTGTGATGAGTCCATTTCTTGACTGCAACCTCGAGGTGCAGCCACTGACCACTGCCCTCCACCTACTCCACAGATCCTGCCCATGGGCAGCAGCTTCCTCTCAAGTTATTTGAGCCCCAGGTCCTTAGACCACAGAGCGGCCGTTGGTGGAAAATGTTGCCTTAAGACGATCACTACCTTCACATGTGAGCAAATATGCTCATTAATCTGGGTGTCTGTGGAGAACCTGTCCTGTACCAGCCATGGCCAGCCATTGAGCATGAGGTGGCAATTGGTCAGACAAGTCGCTGCCTCCATAGGTCCTATCTAGTGGATAAGACTGAAGTTAAGACACACCTTTAAGGTTGTCACTGAACACATTCCCTGTGGGGCATGTGCTTTGCCATCATGGGCACCTTGTTAGAAGGGAAGGTGGCTGTGACGTCAAGGTCACATCTACTGTCTGTTCCCAGATGTGCCCTCCTGCCCCCTGGCTTTTCTTTAAGAATAAATAGTGCCACCAAGTACCTGCCTGTCCTCTCCCCTTGTGCTGCTAAGGTAAACCCTGGAACACCGTGACGTGAACTAGCTAATCCTGAGATCCTCAGGGATATGGAGCCCTGGGAAGTATGTGGGTGGACATAGGAAGTGAGGAGATCTGGGCTCAAATTCCAACCCTGACATTTCATGCTGTGGGACCTTGGGTAAGTCAGTCACCTTCTCTGAACCTCTTACCTCATTTGTAAAGCAGGACCACCGACACCCACTTTCGGGGTGGTGGCGAGGATTAGAGATGATATATTCGTACCGTCCAGTACAGTACCCATAACAGCAACCACAAAATCATATTTTGTTGGGTCACAAAAAAACCTCCAAACAACCCAGTGATACAGGGACAATTATTACAGATGAAGACACTAAGCAGAGACATGAAATAACTTCCCTGAGCTCATGGAGCTGGGAGTAGGAGGCGAGGGTTTGGAGCCCGCATCCTAGTTGCCATGGACCGGGCCAGCTCGATGCCTCTTTGCTTGCTTTAGGTTTTGGTTTCCACTGTCCCCATCTCACTTTCCCTGCTGCTTAATGACCAGGAGGCATCTGGGCTCAGAGCACCTTTGCACATGCTAAAAAATTGCCCACAGTTCTACACCGTGGCCAGCAGGGGGCGCCAGAGGACCATGGATAAGCGGAAGCACAGAATAGGGCGGGCTCCCTGAAACCCAGCCTCCTTCCCAAGCTGGCCAGGTGCACAGAGGGTGAGGTTTATTCCCGATTTTGCCGCTGCTGGGAGACAGAACCCTGCTACGGAGCTCAACCCAGCGCCGGGCTACAGAGTTGGTCAACATTTCTGCGTCCACACATAGATTTGAACCTGTAAGTTGGAGAAGTCAAAGGCGGCTAAGTGCAGTTTGCTCCAGAGGGAGGTCCGGCTGGGGAGGGGGGCAGGGGAGGTGCTGGACACGGTCCTAGGCAGGGAAGCAGCCCCTGGGGTTCTTCAGGGACTTGGCTGGAGAGATGGCCCCCAGAGGTGCAGGCAGCCTAAGGGAAAGCCAAGGACCTGCAATGAGGGAGCCCAAAAAGTGGCCTCCATAGGCTGTCCACACCCTAAAAATTGTTGTGTCAAGGAGCCAAGGGTCCTGAGTTGGGATTGCCCTGGATCTCTCAAGTGGGCCCTGGGACTTGGCCCACACAGAGAGAGGAATGGGAATGGGGTGATGGGGCTGCAGCCCCAGTGATTGCAGGAGCCTCCCGAAATGAGAAGACACAAAAGATGGTCCCTCCCGGAGGGCTTCTTAGGAAGTGTAGGCCTGTGACCTGTAAAACTGAGAGCGCCCAGGACCGAGGGATGATCCCAGAGAGGCACAGTAGCCATCTCTAGTGCTGAAGTGGGGAGGGGAGGGCCTGGCTCCTGAGCCCAGTGGGGCATGTATGCGGCACTATCTAGGGCAGCTGGGACCCTCAGGGATGCAACCAGACCGAGGCTGCCCTGCAGGAGAGACATGCAAAAAACATCCCAACACAAGGGTCTTCCCTTCCTGTGACCCCAAGTGGAGATCTCCTTTTGATTGTGCTCACCTGGACACCAGAGAACAGAGCCATCCTGCCATGCAGGATGGAGAAGATTCCAGGAGGGAAGGTGGGGCAAAGAAGGGGAAGGGGTGCTGCTCCCCCCACCCCGTAGGGGATGTTCGATGGGGCTTGGGACCTCTTGGCTGCCTCTGTAGGGCAAGGAGGGGGAAGCCATTAAATTCTGTGCTGTCAACAAGCCCAAGAATTGAATCTCTGGGATCCTTGGGGAGAAGAGCCAGAGAATCTAAGCTAGTGAAGTTGTTCCACTTCCTCAAGAGAGAACGTTGTCCTGGCATCCTGACCCTGCAGGGAGGCCTACCTTCTACATCCCAGCTGAGAGGCTGGCCTCCTGACCTGGTGAAGTTGGTGAGGCTTGAGGGAGGTTGTTACGTTTGGGGGTTCAAAGTCTAGATGCTAAACTAAGAAGCTGTGTGTCTTTGGAGTAGTTACCTAACCTCTCTGAGCTGGCATGCAAAATTATCCCAGTATTGTCTCCACCAAGGTATCAGAGTGGTGACGTGAGGACAAACCTGTTGAATCAAACTTGGGTTCCAACCCTGGCTCAGCCATTAGCCAAAAGTGTGGCCTTGGGGATGTCACTGCACCTCTCTGAGCCTTGGTTAGCTCATCCAGAAAATGCACTACCTACCTTGACTACTTGCGTAGGGGGGTTTAACTGTGTTCTCCCCAGAGAGACCTGGCAGTCCTGACTCCTAGTATCTGTGGATTTGACCTGATTGAGAAATATGTTCTTTGCAGATGTAGTCAAAATCAGATAGGTTTGTATTTGATGAAGGGGGTTCTAGTCCAAAATGGTTGCTGTTCTTATAAGAGATGATCAGGGGGATATCTTGTGGCAGCAGAGACATGGAGTGGAGCCATGCATTCATGCCCTTGGCAAGGAGGGTCAAGGACCACCAGCAGCCAAGGAAATGGAGAAAAGACACAGAACAGATTGTCCCCAGAGCCTTCAGAGGGAGCACGGCTCTGCTGACACCTTGGTTTTGGAATTCAGGCCCACAAAACCGTGGGAGAATACATTTTCATTGTTTAAGTTCCCTAGATTGTGGTACTTTCTTTTTAGCAGCCGTAAAGAGAGAACACCCTGCAGTTCTAGTTACAAAGGCTGTGTGACAAAGTATCCCCAAAGCCATGGCATCAGTCTGATCCTGTGACAAGATACCTGAGAAAAGCCACTTAAAGGAGGAAAGGTGAATTTCATCTCATGGTTTCCAAGGTTTCATTTCCACATCCTGCCCTGGCTCCATTGCTTCCCGACTGCAGAGAAGCAGAGCATCATGGAGGAAGAGCGAGGGGGAGGAAGGCTGCTTACCTCTTGGCAGCCTAGAGCAGAGAGTGAAAGAAAGAGATGAGGGACCAGATAGAGCCCCAAGGCCATGTCCCCAGAGACCCACCCACTCCCTGCTAGTGACACCCACAGCCCCACCTCTGAATACTGCTGAACTGGAAACCAAGCCTGCAACACAGGGAGGGTCCAGATCCCAATGGTGACACCCAAGCATCCATTTGTACATGCACAGAAACACTTGGGCAGAAGTGGTTCCCTCGTCTCAAGAGGAGACACCTTTGGTCAGGTGTCCTGATGTCCTGACGACTTCTCTTTGTGGTTTTCTGGGGCTCCCCAAGCAGGACCTGGCCTCTGGAGAGCAGGAGTGTAAGTGAGGGGTGCAGCGAGTGGGGGGTGGATGTCCAGGCCCCAGGAGCCCAGCGTCCGGCCCCCTTAGGGATCAGCAGATTTTTTTTCCTGCTCAATGTTCCTATGTGCATCATTTTTTTTAAATTTTTTTTTGGTTTAGCTGCGGGATTTGAGTTTCTGGGAACTTGAGGCAAGTTCCTTTCCATTCAGAGGGGGCGGGGACACGGACACTCCCTCTTCCTCCCCCTCTAACCAGGCCCTGCTTGTGTGTGGGGGCAGGCCAGCCTCTGTCCACAGCCTCCCTGGCTTCTCTCTGGGCTCAGAAGCGTGCCACTAACATGTCAGCCATGCTGTGGAGGTACGGGTCCAACTGTCTGCATGAGAGGGGACAGAAGGGGATGTGGCTGAACTGTGTCTCCACCTCATTCCTAGGTGGCCCCCAGTGCAGTTGTATTAGGGACTTTTTCTCAGTAATTAAGGTGAAATGAGGACATAAGTCCTGATCCAGTAGGACTGGTCTCCTAATAAGATGGGGGAGAGACACACCGTGGTTCAAGATGGAGGACACTCTGTGCTCCTCCAGCCAATGTCTCCACATTGCAGATGGGAAGGAGGAGGCAAGGAGGAGGCGCAGTAGCCCTTGTTGCCAGTCAGACACCTTTAGGGTCCCAGCAACGTATACCTGCTGATCATTGGCCAGGACTCAGCCACATGACCCTCTAGCTGCAAGGCATGCTGGGAAATGTAGTTCCCCAGACGGACAGAGAGGGCTCCGCTCACCCCCACCCCAGGGCCTGAAGGAGGAGGTGGTGCAGGTCTTTCTGGTTATGGAGGAGGCTGCCACAGGCTACTCCACAAAAACGGGGAGACAGTCGAGGCCAGGAGGAAAAGGGGACTTTGTCCACCCATGGCCTTCTGGGCCACACCCAATGCTGTGTCGGAATCATGATGTGGGAGAAAGCATGTGCTTTGCCAGGTGGGAAACTGAGGCAATGTTGGCACCATCTGTCCTTAGATAACCGTAATGTGTGCCTGTTGTCCCCCCCGCTGCTCCCTGTGATCTCACTTCATGACCTCCTCAACTCTACCCGGGAGGAAAGCTTACCCTTTTTTTTTCTTTGTTATCTTTATGACTACCCTTTTCTGATAAGAAGCTTCTCAGAGAGGTAGGGGCAATACCTGTGGTCACACAGCAGCAGCTGCTGCTGATGATCACACTTGCAAGGGAGGTGGTATGTATACAGAGGGCGCCATGTGCTGAGGTATATTCTAAGCACTTAAAAGTATTCCCTCAGCTCATTTAGGGAGAGATTTATTATTTCCCTTTTATGGATGAGGAGACTGAGGCTCAGAAAGGGGATTAACTCACAAGCGGTCATGGGGCTGCCATCTGTAACACTTCAGTTATAGGGTTACATTGCCTTTCCAGTAAGCACAGCCAAAGGTCTTGTTCATTCAAAGACCTGTTAGGTTCCTGCCTTACCCCAGGTTCTTCAAGTGCATGATCCCATTTACTCCCGCGCAAGCTACTGACTTAAAGAACTACGATTATGTCTATTTTACAGATGAAGAAAGTGATGCTCAGAGAGGTTTAGTGACTTGCCCAAGGTCACGCAGCTGGAAAGTGGCAGAGCCGGGACTTGAACCCAGGACCCTCTGACATTGGAGCTTGAGCTATTGCTTTCACTTTGGTCTCCAAGCATGGCATGCTGGAGTGAGGTCTGGAGTGAAGTGCCAAGCCCAGAGGGCATGAGGGAGACCGGCCCAGCCTGCCTCCTTCCCAGGTCCTCTCTGCCCTGGGACTCGACCTCACTCACACATACGCAACTGCCAGGGATCAAAGTCCTCTCCAAGATGTATTTGCTGTGAGTTATAAACAAACGGGTGTTATCATGTAGCTAAGAGAAACACTGGGGGTCACCATGTCCAAACGCCAGTCCTTTAAAGTTCTGTGATTGATCAGCCCCCTCCCTGATCTCATGCTCTCAGGGGCCATGGTGGATGGAGGGAGGGAGGCCGCAGCTCCGGAGCATGGAGGCAGGGCCATGGGCAACTCAGGGGGTGCCTCCAGATGCCCCACCGCCTCTCCAATGTCTGTGCTGAGAGAACAGCCCTGCTGACCATGAGCCATAACCCCCCAACACACACACAAGTGACAAGCAAGTGCTGACTGGAATGGTCACATGGGGGGAGCTAACTGGCACTGCCCTTTAAGCCAAGCCACCAGTTGAAAGGACGCAGAGATGGCAACCAGGGGAGCTGGGTATGTTCAGCACTCAGCAAATGCCAATAGTTCAGGGCATTGTGTGTTTACTGCCTCCAGGGGCCACGGGTAGGGAAGGGGTACCTTGTGATCCTCTGTGATGAAGGCTAGGGCAGGAACAGGGGAGCCATCGTGGCATGGAGACCAGATCTTTATGGGGAGGGTTCCTCTGATATTTCAATGTCCTAACATCTATGATGGGAAGAGATGGGATAATTACCTTGAAGTACTTGTCCAAGTATGCAGAAGTATGCATCCCGGTATTATGTGTATATATATATATATATAATTGTAATATATAATTTTATCTCATTCACATCCCACATGGGTGATGGAATTTGTGTTTCTTCTGCATGAAGGAGACTGGATACAAAGTAAAACTAAAAAAAGTAGGTGGCAAAAAATCACAGGACACAGAAAGTAATTTTGAAAAGCAAAGGCAAGATGGCTCTACATCCTTAGGGGTCAAGCTTTCACACTGAAATGAGAGAGAGTAAGAGCCCACATTTGCTTTATTGTATGTGGAGAAAATTTCAAAGGTTTTCCACAGAATGTTCTTCTGCTAAATAAAGTAGGAGTTGGGCTGTCTAGTCCCAGTGGGTCATGCCCAGGGGAGATAGGAAAGCAGCCTTCCTTTTCCAGTGAATAATGAGGTCATGTGCATTGCATAATCTCTTAACTAGGAGGAGACACAAAATGATTTGCAATGCCCAAACAAAATCTCCTTGGCTTAGGCTGAGTGAAGACACTAAATAGCTCAAGAGTGGCTTCCCACAAGTATATATATAATAAGATATTGTTTTTCGGTGGTTACTAAGTTTCTCGTTGTGTTGGACAATACATTACAGAGCCAATGGAGACACAAATATGCAATTAGATGTTCTAGTGGGACATACAGATAAAAATATTTTTATCTCTAAAGATATTTAGAAGACAGGCTTTGTGAAACAAGAGGGTACATTGTCACAGCTGCATCTCCACATTGATGAGCATAGAGTCGTGGTATGTACAACAGTGTGCTAACTCTCTGGACTAGCACCTTGAAAGAAGGTGTGGCTTTCAGCAACAACAGCTACACCACAAAACCATCAACCACCCCTCACCACCATCTATGGTGGTCATGCTATAAGGAACCTCTGTGTTAAAACCATTACCTGCATGATTTTTTTCCCATTTAAGGATGGCAAATTTATTGAAGTACCAGAACCATGGGGCATGGGAAGGAGGTCATCCTGAGATGTCAGAAAGAGTTAGTTGAAGAGGCCTTTTTGGCTGGGTTGGGATGTGAGCTATAGGGACTGTGGCCAAGTTAGCAACTTGTGTGAATAATCTTCATGTTTTTTTATTTCTGTGCAAGCTAGCTAAGGAAAAGTTCCAGCCCCATGATGAAGCATTGGGAGCAGATGGACTCCTTCTAAATGTTGTTTAAAAAAAGTTGGCATTCTATAGCAATCTGCCTGCAAACATCACACATGATGGACAGGCAGGATGCCTCTTTGTGGTGTTATTGAGTATGACATGGAGGGTAATGATCTTACCCATCATGGTCTGCATATAGTCCTATTGCTTGACCAGTTATTTATGAGAAAGAGGAACATCTAGAGGATGATCTTTATTAATATCACAATAACTTTAGAATAGAAAATCAAGACTCAGAAAGCCTATGTTTAACCCTGTACTGGAAATGGGATTAAAATATATGGGGCATGTTTCTGTGCCTGGGTTCTATATTTAGTTCAAATTGTTTAGTTTTCTTTGTGAGAGGGCAACATTCCAGAGATCAGGAATGTTGTTTTTAGAGGCAGGCATCTGTCCCTCTGATTGATGCTTCAAGTCACCCTATTCTTAATAAGGTCAAGGAAAGGATTTGTAGCCTTGGTGAGGAAGTGGCTGATCTACAATCTTGGAGCATCATGAAAAAGGGAGCAACAGTACGCAGGGGCAGCTATAGCCACTGGAACCATAATGGGGCATAGTGTGATGCGTCCTCCAGTCCAGTTCTGTTTTGACAGGCAGTACAAAGCTGATCATAGAGATAGTGGACTGGTCTGGTAAGTGCACAGTGACATCATGCAGAAAATACTCCTAGGGTTTCAGCCATCTTGCTCTATGCATCAGAGCCAGTGGCACAGGGGAGGCATTGGAAGTGGGCGACAATGACTTTCAGAGAAGTAAGACTGCTAGGCACATGGATATACATGATACAGAACACAAGAGTGGCTGTGTCCCAGGAGCTAGAGCAATTAGAGAAAGAGAAGAAAGCCAATGGATCTGGGAACATCAGAAACAAACTCATTAAACTGGAATTTTCTAGGAATCTAGCAGAATCAATTCCAGATAATGACTGATGGGATTTTTCCCCCCATGTTGCTGGTGTTTTTTGTAGAAGTAATTAGAAAAATTGCAAACTGCTCATTGATTTCCTGGGTGGTCTTCAATGTAAAGAGCCACTCAGCCTCTGCCTAAACAAATCTTTTTCATCAGGGCTCCCTGAAGTTTATTACTCTATCAATGAATCTGATTGTCCCCAAGAAAAGGCTAAGAGCACATACTTTATGGGAAGCCACAATTGCTTCAAATTGACATCAGGGACTGACCTCAGGATGGAATTAAGTGTGGTCAAAGACCCAGAGGTTTTGAGTGGGATGGGGATGTTGATTTTCCAGTGACAAGAAAGAGTTTGGAGCCCTCCACACCTCCCTTTTGGCATCCTAAGTTAAAGAAACATCTAACTCATTTTCGTTTTACCTGCTGTGACACTTTATGATTTAATAATCTGAATAAAATGTTCTTCTGCAGTGTGTTTACATTCCTTGATTTTGAGTCCCTTCTCTTCTTAAATGAACTATTGATCAATTGATGCACTTATTCTTTTTGGACTCCTTGACAACAGTTATGAATTCATTGTTAAACTCCTAAATGGGTAACATCAATTTTCCAATTCCCTGAGAATCAATATCAAATTCCTTTCTTCCAGGAGCCATAAGCAAATAGACTCTCTCCATTAACGAAATAGAGATTTTTTTTTTTTTTACTACACATGAAAGCTATATATTTTTACACACAAGTAGAATCACATGAGATACACACAAGAACAAAGCTTGGGTATACTATAAAAATGGAATAATTGCTTTGGCTAGGGTATCATAAATAAGGGCATTTTTTAAAAAAATTAACTTCCAAATACCAATGTTATTACACTTGACTTTATTATAACAAAGTATGGACTTTTTACAAAGATTTCTGGTCCCTGAAAATTAGATTCTCTCTGAAGCACACTGTTGTATAGGATAGTTTTATGTGGAAGTATTCCAAAATATCCAACATTCTATTGAGGATATTCATAGAAAGATCTAGAACTTTTAAACTTCTAAGTGTGATCCCACAAACAAAGATTCTGATAGTAGTACTCTGTGTGTGTGTGGGGGGGTGTACATGCACACTAAAGATCAAACCCTGGGGCTTGCACCTGCTAAGCATTTGCTCTACCACTGAGCCATACCCGCACCTGCAATAGTCCTTATTGTAACACTGCAGATGGAAGGCTACAGAGGAGTTTCTGGCTCTCAGCTGAAGGCTATACGCGTGGCGGCTGTTTGATCATGCTGCAGGAAGTGTTGCTTGGATGAGCCTCATGATGCTTTATGATGCTCCATCTGCAGAAGTTATGTGGTGTTGGTTCTGGCCCAGAAATACGCTGCATAGTATGCCAGAGATCCAAAAGGTTCAATCCCCAGCACTCCGGGCGCAAGTACGACACTAAGGAGGGCTTTGACGCTTTATGCCACTGCCACCTCCGAATACCTGTTTCCCCTGCATTCCGCTACTCTGGGAATCAGCGACGCGCCGGAACTAAGGCGGCAGCTCGGTCTCAGGCTTGGGCAGCGACGGTGGCCACCAGCACAAGTGGCTGGGGCGCCGCCGGCATCCGGCTTCCGAAATAGAGGTTTTTTTTAATTGTTATTGCTTGTAAGAGGGAAAAGTGCTTGGTTATTTTTATAACCAAATAAAATGTTCTGAATATCTCTTTGAACCTACTAAAATCCAGCTTTCACGGGTGCCTGTCAAATTTCACTGATATAAAATGTCTTTTTTTGGGAAACTGAATAATAATAAGCCATGAATATCTCTGTTTTTATGTCATCAATTTAATGAATAAATAATTTAGAACATTTTCAAAAAATAGTTCTCCATTTAAAAAATATTTATTTTTTTTGGTTGTAGTTGGACACAATACCTTTGTTTTTGTGGTTTTTTTTTTCATTTTTTATGTGGTGATTAGGATGGAAACTTGGGCCTTGCATGCACTAGGCAAACGCTCTACCACTGAGCCACAACTCCACCTCCTCCTTTTTAATAGTCTTAAAATATAGTTGAGTAGATTCAAGGAGATGATAGGATGGAATTACAAAGGTCATAACATTGGACTATAATAGCAAGAATGAATCTATTGTCAACGCTATGTTAGTTTCCCCTCACTGTAGCAAAAACCTGAGATAATGAACTTATAAAGAGAAAAAGTTTTATTTGGATTTACATTTTTGAACATTCCAACACATGATTGGTTAATCCTGTTGATTTAGGGCTGTGGTGACACACCATAATAGGAGTATGTGGTAGAATAAAACTCCTCCCTCATGGCTGGGAAGTAAAAGAGAGAGGAAGGAAGGGATCAGCATTCCAGAATCTCCTTCAAGGTCATGCCCCCTTTGACCTAAAGATCTTCACCTCTTAAAGGCTCCAACCACTTCCCTCACTTAGCTTGAGGTCTTAGCTTCTAACATATATGTCATTTGGGGCCACTTAAGATCCAAACTGTAACAAATGGAAAACATGAAAAACACAAGTGATTTGAATATAGGACAAGTGACAACTTCAGAAAATCCAGAAAAACAGACCAATTCATTGGATTCAACTTCAGGTCTGGTTCAGATAAAATAAATAAGAACAAGGTGAGAGTGGACTATAGGAAATGAAAGCGATAGGAAACCCTATCGAAGTTAAATGCCATCACCAGAGATGTTACACATTTCTATACATAACTGAGTAATAATAATAGTTAATCTGTGCTAAATTCTATGTGGCAGGCATTTCTCTTTTATTTATTTATTTATTTACTTATTTATTTTCTTATACCAGGGATTGAACACAGGGGCACTTAACCACTGAATATGATAGGCATTTCTAATCTTAACTGTGACAATCAATCAAAAGATTAATTAACTCTATCATCATAGTATATATTTCTTGGGTTAGCTATTATTATTCCTGTTTTATTGATGAGATGTAATAAATTGTTGTAGTTTACAAATCAAGTAAGCCTTGAAGCTGCACTAAGCATCCAGTAGTCTAATTTCTGAGCTTGTGTTCTCAACTACTGCAAGACACTACCAGGGTAACAAGGAAGGGCAGGGAGCAGGCAATTTTACAAAATGGAGGGAAGAGATGGAGGGCGTTACTATGGGCACAGAAATGACTTCCTTGAGATTTTTTTCTTCTCCCTAGAGATGTACTTAACATTTTCATGGGTGGACAGTAGTTGTTAGTGGAGACCAAGAAAAACAGATGCCAGAACCCAGAGTCCAGGGGAGCAAGTACCAAGCCTTGTTTTTAAGGCATATTTGAGGCAGAATATTTGAAATGGAGGACTGAGATAAGTCTCAGTTGGCAAAAATAATTTGGAGTCAGAAGATACAGCACATTGAATGCTGAGGAAGCAGAAAAAAAAGATCATATAATGAAATCAATGTGTTAGAGAGACAGAAAGATCTCTCAAAGGGAGAGACTTTAAAGAGATAAGAACAGAGGGCCAAGAAAGCATCTGTTCCAGTTGAATCCTGAGAAGAAGGAGGAGGTTTCTTGGATAGCGGCCACCAACTTTTAGCCTGACATTGAAAAATCTTTAGACCATTATTTAATAGTTGGGAGTTATTCATGTTTGCAAATACTGAGAGACAAAAGCCAAATTTTCTAGACAAAATTATGCTTTTTGTTATACAATTTAAGAATAATAATTTTATAAAAACACTTTAGTTTTAATCTGTCCTCTATAGGAACTGACAGGATTCACCCAGTTGGCCACTTGGCCCAGTTCCTAAATGAAGGCAATCTCTAGAATGCCTTTTTCTTTTTACCTTTAGCTTTTACTTTTGACAATTCTTTTAGTCCTGTTGGCAGCACTATACATTTTAATGCAAGCTGTAGTGAGCATAGTTAAAACCATGTAAACCATTTTTTTCTCATTAGAAACAAACTGAGGTAGAAATTAACACAGAACACAAAGGGAACAAACAAAAACAAACCAACTTGGCTGGGGATGTGGCTGAAGCGGTAGCATGCTCGCCTGACATGCGTGAGGCCAGGGTTTGATCCTCAGCACCACATACAAACAAAGATGGTGTGTCCACTGAAAAACTAAAAAATAAATATTAAAAAAATTCTCTCTCTCTCTCTCTCTCTCTCTCTCTCTCTCTCTCTCTCTCTCTCTTTCACTTTCTCTTAAAACAAAACAAAACAAAACAAAACAAAAACAACTGACAAAGTCCTGAATATTGTTAAGAAAACAAGTTAAAGGGGTCCAGGAAGAGATCTCTGTAGCACTTCATTGTCCCATGATGTATGTGGAGCGAAGTAGTCCTGAGGAAAGAAGAGCAGTTATGAGAACAAGAAAAGGGCCGGCGCACAACACACGGACAGATAAACACAAGACAAACGGCTGGCAAAGAGACATGGGACAAATGACAAACAGCAAGAGGATGCTGGAGAAACAACAAACAGCAGAACAGACACAGGACAAGAAACAATTGTTGAGGGAGACCTCTAATGGGGCAGAGACCACGCAAACAGAACAAACAGATGGCAAAATGACACTGGACAAATGACCAACAGCAGAAGACACAGGACAAGCAACAATCACTGAGGTCACACAGGAAAACCTCTAATGGGGCACAGACGACATCTCGTCCTGTCCCCAGACAGATGAGGCTGAGGAACATCTCTCAGGAGATCGCCTCTACTCCGGGGCCAAGGTCCAAAGACCCGTAGTTGGAGGCAATTTTGGCATGAGGGTAGGGAAGAAATGGATCCAGCATGAACCCCCAGATGTTATAGTTGAAGCTTCATCCCAGGGTTTCATAAACTGACTTCCAGACCACTCATGTATAATTGAATCAAGCCTTTATTGAAGCACAATGGTGGCAGCTCACCAGAACATAAAGCTTTTCCCTTGATCAGCCCGGAACAATTGCAAGGACACTCCTTATAAGCCTGAAAACCGCAAAAGGGATGTTCAAGGGGTCTTTTCAATGCAAACAAGCCAGGTTACAGAAGCAGGACAGAGCAGTCAAGCGGAGGGAAGCCTATCCAATCACAGTTAGCCCAGTCACCCCAGTTACAAAAACAGAGCCCTCTTACCCTAGTTATGGAAACAATACCCCATTAGGTAGTTTTGTGTTCTTAAAGGTTTCTATAACAAAAGGAAAAGAACATCTTGCCTTAGTCATGACTCTTCTACTTGTCATGGTTGTTTTAGAGGATGAAGTCATAAAACAAAATGGAGTCACATTTGCACCTACGATCACACCATGTATATCATTAGGTCTAGAGTTGTCAATGTTGTAGCACTTAAAAGTTTGTTAAGAGGGTGTATTTCATGGATAGTATTCTTTTTTGAAAAGATATATATATATATATATATATATATATATATATATATATATATATATATAGAGAGAGAGAGAGAGAGAGAGAGAGAGAGAGAGAGACTGGAGCTAGCTGCATGGGTGTTCAACCTGTATAATCACACTTGTCTCTGTGCTCAGAGGGGCCTTATGCAATTATTGATTTCATCTTTGTGCTTATGTTTTATTGGTGAAGTTCAAAAGAAAGTGGGAAAATAAGCATAAAATGTACATGGAAATATACCTGCTGCTGGTTTTTTACCCTTTTGTATATATCATTCATGATCCTCTGGCAAGGTTCTTATTACATTTATAGGTTGATCTTGGGCTCTTGTGTTAAAAAGTACACTTTGCTTAATTAATTCTCTTTCAATAAAATTGTGATTTTGTTAATAAATTTTTTCCTTGAACTTGGGTTTTATCATTATCCCCATGAAAAACCAGACAACCATACAAAAGAAATACAATTCAATACCCCTGACGAGAATAAATTCAACACTTCTCAACCAAATTCAAGCAAATTGAAACTAACAGCACATAAAAGATATTATACACCCTGAATAAGTAGAATTGACCATAAGATGCAAGGATGCTTAGACATAAACAAATCAATAATGTAAAGTACTATATCAACAGAATGAAAGACAAAAACCATTGCAATATCCCAATAATAGACATTCAATATAACACAACATCTCTTCATAATTAAATCTCTTCAAACAGATATAGAATAATGCAAACTGCTGCCTACATAAAAAAAAAACACATAGTAAACATCATACTGGAGAAATTCTGAATGGAATAATGATGAAATCATATTCTCTAAGATCAGAAATAAGACCAAGGTGTCTGGCTTTAACTGCTCTTATTGGAAGTTTTACTCAGAGCAGTAAAAGACAGAAAAAGGGGAACCTACATAGGAAAAAAGAAAACTGAATCATCTCTGTTTACTTAATGTGTATCTTTATGTAGAAAATGTTGAAGACACCAGGTGCAGCTGACCATCTGTTTGCACATAGCCAGGGAGAATGCAGCTAATCCTGTGGCTATCTGAGTCTGTGTGAACAGCTGGATCACCCTGCACTGAGCATCAACTATAAAACTGAGACAGATCAACTTACACCACTTGGACTTAAATAACATTTTGTTCCTAGATTAACTGTAGCACAATTTGAACCTGGACTGCATGCCCAGGTTTGCTTGTCTATTAGTAGAGGTAGTGAGTTCCCAAAGAACAGACAGAGGTTTGTTCGTATTTTTTTTTTTTTGCTTTTTTGTTTGTTTGGAGAAAAACTGCATAAACTACTCAGCATTTAGTGCTTAAATAATGTGAACATAAGCAATGTCCTCAGGTTTCCACATATAAATAATTGCAGAATATACTTACATCACACAAAGTAGACTGTACGTCATAAACTATCTCTCAGTCTGGGGTTGAAGATCACTGGTATAGTGCTTGCCTCACATGGGTTTGAAACTCAGCACATAAAAATAAATGAGGTAGAGGTATTGTGTCCATCCACAACTAAAATATATATTTAAAAATCTCTCTAGAGAAAAAAGTCATGTTAATAGGATCCACTTACATTGATTAACTGTGAAAGTCTATATTAAATGGAAGAAAGAAATAAAAATAATAACCTAATTTTACACCTCAAGAAATTTTTAAAAGAGGCAAATGAATGCAATTTTAACCCAACAAAGAAAATAGTAAATATTAGAGTAAACAACACAGCAGAAAAACTGAAATAGAATAGCACAAAGCCAAAATTTGACTCTAAAAATGTCAACAAAATTGATAAAATTATACCTAAACACACTGTAACAAAAAGACAGATGCAAATAAACTAAAATCAGAAATGAATAAAAAGACATTGCCTAGAAACATAAATTACCAAAATTGCCTTTTAGAAAAAATAATAAATTTGAGCAAGAATCTGTGGTACACTCTTGTAGTTGCAGCAACTCAGG
This sequence comes from Callospermophilus lateralis, assembly GCF_048772815.1. Lineage (NCBI taxonomy): Eukaryota > Metazoa > Chordata > Mammalia > Rodentia > Sciuridae > Callospermophilus > Callospermophilus lateralis. Next base: position 115,588 of record NW_027514584.1, on the reverse strand, counting down.
AAGCCAAGACAGGATGAAGGCAAGTTTCAGACCATCTTTGATGGCTTATTGATAAGACCTTGTCTCAACATTCAAAATTAAAATGGCTTATATGAAGCTCAGTGGTAAAATGATCCTGATCACAATACCCATTGTGCCTTAAATTATATGAGAAAACGAAGATATAAAAAATTTGAACAGATATGTAAGAATTGTAAAAATCAAAGAAATTTTCAATTACCTTCTAAAAAAGAAAAAAGTCCAATACTTTATGAGTTTATTGGTAAAGTCTATTAAACTTTAGAAGAATTAACATCAATACTTCTCAAACGCTTCCAAAATAAATTTTGTAGTGTATATTGTCTAATTGATACCATAAAGCAGAATTATGCTGATACCAAAGCAAAAAAGAAAAAAAAGATAATGTAATTATATATTAGTCAAAACCCATAAAATATTCAAAACCAAGAATAATGTGAACCATGAAATTTTTGGAATAAATATTTCCCCAAAAGATTTTATTCTATTAATGCAATGATCATAAAATATTAGAAAGTCAATAAATGTAATGTAACAAATTAATACAGAAAAACCTCAACAATTATTTCAATTGATATGGAAAAGATATTTGAAAAGACTTGTATAATTATTTTTTTAAAAAAAAACTCAGAAAACTAGGTAAAGAAAAGGACCTTCTCAACATAATAGAGCATATTTATAAAAAACCCACACCTGACATCATCCTGAATGGTGAAAAACTAAAAGTTTTCCCCATACAAGAATCAGATAGGTATAACCTTTTTCCCTTCTACTGTGAAACACTGTACTGAAAATTCTAGGTAGATCAATTAGGAAAAAAAAAAAAAAGAAGAGACATTCAAATTCAATAGGGAGAAGTAAAACTATTCCTGTTGCAGGTAACATGATCCCATACACATAATATCCCAAAGAATCTGAGTGAAAAATACAAGTACCAGATCCTATAAAATGAACTCAGCAAAATTATAGATTATGAGATAAATTCTAAATAAAGATCATCTATTATATAACCGTAACCAGTAACGATCAAATCAATACAAATTTTTAATAATTTTATTTGCACTTGCATGTAAAAATACAATGCATTGGAATAAATCTAACAAAAGAGAACTAAGATCTCTTTTCTATGATTATTAACCACCCCCCCTAAAAAATTCCAAGACTTTTTGCTTTGCAAAATTAGAACTACAGACAAAAAAAATATTTGTCTAGATGGGGCTAATTTACCATTGTCTGATGATAGAAGAATTAGGGTTTTTTTTAATTTGTTTCATTTTGTTTTCCTTTGAGAACATCTTCTCTAACTACTCCAAGACAGGTACTGTCAGACTTCAGATGCAACACCAACACTACTAATCTAATGAGACATCAGCTAAATCTGTATGTTCCATGTTACCTCACTTTGGAAGCCTCAGCTCCAAAGATGAGTGGAAGAGAAGGAAAAGAAGGCTTCTAGTTAAGGGATGAAGGAGGGAATTTTAAAATCTAACTCTTAATACATCATAAGCAGGACACATGTATTTGTTTTTAATGTGCTACACTACTTTCTTTAGTATTAGCACAGTTATTATTTACATAAATTTTATTTTCTTTAAATCATTGTAATATTGCAATTTATAATATTATAAGTATTATTATCTTACATGAGTGATTTTTAAAGCATAAAATTTCTTGAAGAATAATAATTTAACAGCCAGGTACTTTTACCATTACATAAATTCTAGAATTTAAAATGTGTCAAGTCCCTTTTCGGAAATTTATACTCTCAAAGATACACCTACTAAAACTTCTACATAATATTATATTATTTTTACTACTAACTTCACATAAAATATGTAGTATATTTACATGAAGCTAATGAAATTTCAATGCTTTGAAATATTCGAAGGTAGATTATATTTCAAATATTTTTTTCTTTCTTTCCATACAATATTTATATATCTATGTGTGTGTGTGTGTGTGTGTGTGTGTGTATCTTTCTCTCCATACAATATCTATCTAATTATCTATCTATCTATCTATTTATCTATATTTTTCTCTCAATACAACATTTATATATCTATGTGTGTGGGGGGGGATTACAGGTATTTGACTTCTTTGTAAAGTTTCTATTATCAGCAGGGCTTAGGAGGCTAAGGCAAGAGGATTGCAATTCAAACCAGCCTCAGCAACTTGGTAAGGCCCTCAGAAACTTAGCAAGACCCTGTCTCTAAATAAAAATCTAAAAAAGGGCTCAGTAGTTAAGTGCCCCTGGGATCAATTCTCAGAGAGAGATTCTATAATCAGGAAAAGAGTGAAAGATAAAGCTTCACTGGCAGTATTTTACATAGGTACAATTTTTGGGTTCAATTGTGCCCTGAAAAAAAGGTATGCTGGAGTTCTCTGCTCTACCTAGTAACCTCAGGACATGACCTCATTTGGAAATAAGCTTTTGTCTGGGTAATAAAGTTACAAGTTGACCTTAGAATGGACCTATATCAACATGACTGGAAACCTTGCAATTTGGACACAAGACAAGGAGAGAAAGGATAAGATGTAAAAAGAAGGAAAAACACAGTAATCTGCCTTTAGTGAGCCATCTCCTTCAAGGAGAAAGATCCAAAACAGAGCCTTCTTTCCAAGTCCTCAAATTTAACCAACCCTACCAACACCTTGATCTTAAACTTCTAGTCCCCAGAACCGCAAGGCAATAAATAAGTCACTCAGCTTGTGATAATTTGTTATAGCAACTCTAGCAAACTAATACTGGTCGCTCTGCACTATGTGACAATAACTTAAAGTGAAAAGTACCAGCTGTTGGTTGTCAGTGCAGGGGCAGATTGTATGTTATCAATTAATCCTGTAAAATGACCCTACAAGGTAAGAGCTGGTATCCTCAGTTTTCAAATGGGAAACCTTGAGTTTTGGTATCAAAAGCTGTATTCTGTTCCTGCTTGACTTATTTACTATACAACCCTAACACTGTTTCCATCATGCAACAACATCAAAATACAAAACCAACCCTTGTAACTATATAACCATATCCCTCCCCCTCTTACCTCTACTATCAACCCTATTGGAGGCCCATTACAGGGGATGCAATACTTAAAGATTGATTTCTTTCAGTAGCTACTGATACACAGCAGTGTGAAGAAACCCCCAATCTCTGTAAATCTTTTGGCCTTTTCCCAATGGTCCCAAAATGGGTGCTGCAGCTCCAAGCTATTACATCTGTTTCACATCTGAAATGCAAAATGTAAAAATTCAAGAATAAAATTTCCAGATGCCCCAAACAACAAGTTTTACATTTAACTCAACAACCATTCCTACAGGCAGGGGAGCTGGTAAATACCATTCTTTTTAAGGGTTCACTATCATCACAATAGCAGATTCAATTAAGAAGGGAAAAAGAGGTGCAGCTCCTGATTAGGCCAATCCAGCAAAAAAATCCTGGTTATGCTTTAGCTATGAGGAGTACCCCTAAAGTTCATGTGCCAGATAGTGCAAGAATTTTCAGGATCAAACACAGTGCCTTATACATGCGAGGCAAGCACTCTACCACTGAGCTTTTTCCCAGCACACCCAACTGTTCTTCAATAGTCTTTTGGTCACAACCCACAAAACTGAGTAAAAACTGACCCAAAGAGGTTAAAAAACATACCCAGCTCTTTAGTGGAAAAGTAGAATTCATTGACACACACTCAAAATCTCCAAACTGTACTAAATTCCCAGAAAACACAAAACCTGTATAAAGTGGTGATCCTATGTGAAAGGGGGTTGTAGAGTCTGGCTTCCCAAGAGCTGCTTCTGAGCTCAGTGACCCCTCCTTGGGGTTTCAAGGTAAACTGAGAACCTTTTGGCAACAAGTCCAAAGAAGGAATAGAGTGAGCAGAGCCCTCTCCCAAGCCCCAACCTTAAAAAGAGCTTTTTCCAATTAAATTCGAGAGGCTGTAATCGGTGCTGGCCAGTGAAATTTGGAAATAGACATGCCTGCATGCTACCGTGCCCTCAGGTGTCCTCCTTTTTCAAGGAATCATTAAGATCCTTAAATAGCTAAAGCCTTTCACAGGTAAACTTTAACTTGGCTTCTACAAACAGCAAATGGAAGTTTTCTTTGTGTCTTCTTTAAATGCTCCTTTCCAATTATAGAAGGCCTATGTTTCCAAGCATCTGCTCCATAGCACTGTCAAAACTTTATCTTTGCTATTTAAGAGAGATTTTTCTTTCCCACTTTGAGAGAGCATCACTCAGAAACCAAATTCTCTAGCCTGGGGCAAAGGTAAAGAAAAGGAGGCTAAGTCATCAGTTACAGAACTGGCTATGCCTTCCAGACAAGAACATCCTTAGGGCTTGCATGAGGAGGCTTAGAGCTCATTCTGGCACCCATGATTAATAAGCCACTCTATGACAGAAGGCCAAGCTGTAGTGAACTCCATGGTCCTTTCCCCACTTCTCCATGTCATAGTTCCCAATGTTCCACTACATTATGCATGCAAGCACCTTTCCCCCGCACCAAGCTGGTCAGAAGCTTTCCTAGAGAGGGATCTGGGTGTTGAGTGGCATCCATAAAAAGGCAACATTGCAGGGACCAACTCATTCCAATACCAATTGTTCCTCAGTCCCCACTGTTACTAGCTCCTGTACTTTCTAAGTTTTGATGATCCCATTCTTTTCCTTTATCCTGAGAAGTCTGTAGTACCCTTCCAAAGACAAGTCAGTCAAAACCCACTTTGCTGCCTGCAAACAAGAATTATGTGTCATTGGCTTGAAATGCATTTGAGATACATCCCTGATATTAACATATATGTTGCAAAATTAGATTCTCCTTCAGCTTCAGGGGTTGATGCCTAGAATTCTAGAATGAACAAATAAGGACATTATTGCTTTTTACTAAAAAAGAGCAAAATAACAATCTGTCTTGCATTTCAGGTGCAAATGTTCTGGACACAGTGGTAAGCACCTGTAATTCCATTTGCTCTAGAAGCTGAGGCAGGAGGATTATGAGTTCAAAGCCAGCCTCAGCAATGGCAAGGCCCTAAGCAACTCAGTGAGATGCTGTCTCCAAATAAAATAAAAAATAGGGCTAGAATGTGGCTCAGTTGAGTGCCCCTGAGTTCAATCCCTGGCCCCTACCACCCCGCCTCAAAAAAGATTCAAATGTGCCTTACCAAAGACACCTTGGAGAAAGGTAAGTAGCTTCAGCATTCAATCTGATGCATTAAAAGGCAGCTGCAAACCAGAAATAAACAAAATATACTGCCCTTCATCTTTGCTCCATAATCCACACAACTTATACTTCTTGCCTATTAAGGTAAGACAATTACAGATGAAGCCAGAAAACAGATTCTAAAGGACATGAAAAATTTTATTCTGCTCAGTTACAGGATTTACACTTATCTGAATAAGAAGTCAGAGAAAAACAGCTTTGATCACAAGAGTAATTTTTAAGATCCTTAAGTCCCTGTTATTTAGTTAAATGAGAACTTTACCTGCATTATCTAAAATTCAAACAACATAATTTTTCCAATCAAAATGGGTGGCAGGTCCTAAAATACATACTGCAATCTGTCACTTAAAAATAATAGCATTTTTTTTTTTACTGAAAGTGATTGACATCAGAAAACTACAGAAATCCACCAACTTCTGTTCAACACTAATTACAATTAGCAAAATCTACTTCCTGAATTCCTTCCAGCTCCTTCTTTCCTCATTCAACTTCTGTAATACTAAAAACAACTCCTCTGATCAAATCTAAGGCCATACTCAAACATCAAATATCCCTTTTCACCTGACAACTAAGGATTAGCGGTTTGGTTTCCCCTTTTGGCCTGGGGTTGGGGAAAAGGTAAGACACATGAACCTTAATAGAAAGTTATTTAATTCCAAATCTCCAAAAAACAAGAACACCAAAGTGTATGTCCCAGGCCCAGTATATATTGTCCCAGTTATCACTTGGGTATATAAGATGTTCTGAGGTTAAGATAAAGCTTTAAAAAATATTTTAATGTTTGGCATGGTGGTCACAGGCCTATAGTCCCAGGAGCTCTGGAGGCCGAGGCAGGAGGATCGTGAGTTCAAAGCCAGCCTCAGCAACATAGCAAGGCCATAAACAACTTAGAGGGATCCTGTCATAAAATAAAAAATCAAAAGGGCTAGCATGTGGTTAAACACCCCTGGGTTCAATCCCTAGTGCCAAAAAAAAAAAGAAAGAAAGAAAAAGAAAAACTTTGAAGACTCATAGGAAGGACAAAACCACCATGAGAACGATCACACCCACCAAGATTAAATGAGTCTTTACACAATGCCAAACCCTATGCTGGCTATGTCACATGCCCTTTACTTAAACCTACAGAGAAGCACCTAGGTTCACATGGCCCACCACTAAGGAAATGTCAAATCAGACGGCTTTACCGGCTTGCCTAAGCATCACAATGTGGACTACGAGAACAGATCCCAATATTCATTCACGAAACTTATTTGAATACAGCAATCACTGTAACTTCAAAGCCATACTCTTAACCCAAAACTCTGACCTCAGAGAAGAAATATATTTACAGGAAATACAGTGCTCCAATCTCCCAACAACAAAAATAAATAAGGTTTAAAAAGAAGTGAAAGAGTGAGGAAGAAAGGGAGAGAGGAAGTAAAAAAGAAAATATTGCAATGACTCAGGAAATGAACTTCTTAGGCACTACATCCGGGTAACACATGGCAGGTGGGTGCCCTTCCTTTGGCTGAACTTCTTCCCAGCCCACACTCCACAGTGGAGGAAAACAGCTTCTGAATCTTAAATACTAACCTATACTTTTCTACTGCTCCCAAAAATCATAAGAGGAAATGCACAGGATGAATTCACGTATCTCAGCCAGTTGCTACACTCTGATAGGAAGGGCAGCCCAGCCAGGGTCCTCACTCACCTGCCACTGTCACCTAAAGCATATTAACTAGTGACTGTCATTTCTATCATGAGCACAGTGGTTCATAAGAAAGTACATTGGGCCTGTGAGAAAAGATACCTACCCTTCAAACCAGTAACCAGTAAAAACTATTTTTTCTTTCAGACTTTGCATTTTTTATGTTTTCTACTTTACATAAGATTTCAGTATATTAACACATATAGATTACTGATAAAAATGATGCATGTATTTTATATATTTATAGAATACATATATTGGGGGTCTGGGTCCCATTTCCTTATCAATAAGATAATGAAATTAGTGAAGATCCCTGATGCAACTTCACTTATCAAAAGGGGTCATTCTGTTAAGTTTGCACATCTTTGACAGCCCAACTAAATGACATCAACTTAGAATGACTTATTTGCATTGGAGGAAAAAAAATATTTTAAAGCTCTCAAGTCTCATTTCAGTCTCTGCTCAGAAGATATTTGATTTCTAGCTGATTCTGGGCATAAACAATGGCTGACCATTACAAATGTGTGGGGCCACCTCATTATGAGTTCATACTGCAACCGAATCCCATTTTCCCTCTGCAAATTCAATTCACATCAATAGCCCCATAGATCACTGGCTACTGCTGCTGGCTGCCTGATTTTGAAACATAAAAATTTTTCTGTTGAAAGATTATTGGCAACACATAATAGACAAACTGCAATTTGAATTCCCTCTGCACGTGCCTGAAGGAGGTGGGTACACGAGCTACAAAATATAAATGAAGCCTGTTGTTATCAGCTGTTTATAAACCCCATGACATCCTTATTTCTCCAGTCATGGAAGGCAGAAAGAAGTATCCCAAGTGCCACCATTCAAGAAATTTCTTTTATTATTATACTCAATACTGGTTCCCTGGGTCTCTTAATTTTCTGAGCAGTGTATACCAAGTGTAATAAAATGAAGCAGTGGTGGCCATACACAGACAATCCTCATTAGGCAGAATTCAGTGTGAAAGATAACACAGTTATGGGATGTTATTTACTAAGATGTTTTCATAGCACCTTTGCAAGAATGCAGCACTCAGGAGAACTAATGTTTCAGGGACAAGATGGGCCCTGTGAAAAAGTTGATTGCTGCTGAGTGCAGTGGAACAGGCATATATCCCCAGAAATCAGGGAGGCAGAGGCAGGAGGACCACCCAGCCTCAGCAACTTAATGAGGCCCTACCTAAGCAACTTAGTGAAAATATTTTGAAATAAAAAAATAAAATAAAATAAAATAAAAAGGGCTGGGATGTGACTCAGTGGTAAAGAGCCCCTGAGTTAAATCCCCAGTACCCACCTGCAAATAAATAATTTTTTAAATTTTAAATTGTAGATAGACACAATACCTTTATTTTATTTATTTATTTTTATGTGGCGCTAAAGATCAAACCCAGTTACTCACCCAGGCTATGCAAGCACTCTATCACTGAGCTATAGCCTCAGCCCCTAAATAATATATTTTTTTTAAAGTCGACTTCCTAAATCAGGGGCAGTGGTGCATACCTATAATCCCACAGGCTTTTGAGGCTGAGGTAGGAGGATCATTACTTCAAATCCAGCTTCAGCAAAAGCGAGGCCCTGAGCCACTCAGGGAGACCCTCTCCCTAATAAAACACAAAATGGGGCTGGGAATATGGCTCAGTGGTAGAGTGCCCCTAAGTTCAATCCCCAACACCCCTTGCCCACCACCAGAAGGCAACTTCTAGGGATCAAAGCATCCTGTTTCCTCAGAGCCCACTAATCAATCCACCACCTGGCCTGCTATAACCTCTGCTTTGATCCAGGATACCAGTTACCCAGTTCAAAACTAATTCATGGCTCAGCTCTTACTTGCTTGCTAACTTCTTCCAGAAAAAAAAAAAAAAGTTTGGGAGGTGGTAAGCAGTACTCTGAATCAAACACAGAACCTTGAGCCTGCTAGGTAAGCACTCTACCACTGAGCTTCACCCTCAGTCAGAAAACTAGTTCTTATCAAGTCACATTTAATTCACTAGACAACCCACAGGCACTGCAATAAGAGGATAAGACACAGTAGGTTCATGGTGATTCCAAGTCCATTTGTACAGTGGAGACCAGGGGAGGCACCATAGCCTCAGGGTTCAGTGCTGGGTTTTCCAACAGCTGCACTCTGAATGTGTTGCAGTAGATAATTTTTCCAGGAGGCAGGGGGTTGTCCTGTACACTACAGGGTATTTGGTGGCATTCCAGGCATTCCAGCCTCTAGCTTGCGAATGCCAGGGACATCAGCCCCTAGTCCTGAAAATGGAAAATGCTGGCAGAACAAAACTGAAATCCCAGTTGTGAACTGAACGTCTGGTGGATTTACACACCATAAAGAGGTAGAAATTGGCACTGTATATCAATCATTTCTATCCACAGAAAACTCCATGCACAAACCCATTGCATACCCAGGCAACAGCGTATCACACCCACATATCCTTTCTCAAACCTGAAACAAAGAGTTTGTCTCCCCAACAGAAGGCTAAAGTAAGATACTGACTGTGATCTTTAACAGGGTACTCATGGTCCAGTGGGTTCTTTGCCATAAAAAAAGAACAGGCCCCATGATGTGGCTCACATCTGGAATCCCAGTGATTCCCCCCGTGACTCAGGTGGCTGAGGCAGGAGGCTGGCAAGGTCAAGGGCAAACTGGACAAATTAGAGACAATTTATCTCAAAATAAAAAGGGCTGGGTATTTAGCTCAGTGGTAGAATGAGTTTAGACTGCAATACAAACCCCCAAATTTACCAGTTTATATTGCATTGCTTCAAAAATTATCCAGATGACAACATCTGGAAAACATTTATCATGAATTTTCCATATTTATCAAGAGAAAGTCTGCAGAAGGGTTCAGTTGTGTTTTTTTTTTTTTGTTGTTGTTGTTGTTATTATTTTGTTGGTTTGTTTTTTCTTTTATTTGGTACTGGAGATTAAACTAAGGGCTCTCTACTACTGAGTCCCATCCCCAGCCCTATTTCTATTTTATTTAGAGACAGGGTCTCACTTAGGTGCTTAGGGCCTTGCTAATTTGCCGAGGCTGGCTTTGAATTTGAGATCCTCCTGCCTTAGCATCCTGAGCTGCTGGGATTACAGACGTGTGCCACAGCACTCAGCAAAATTAAGGGCCAAGACTTCTTACTTGATCCATTGTTCAGAAAATCTTAAGGAAAAAAAATTCAGAGCCAAACAAACTTAGTAGGTGGATATGCTGTGATATTTAGTTGACTGGAAATATAGAGGTGAAAGATATCCTCCCCCCCCTAACTACTATTGAACTTTCACAAACCAATACTAAAAAAGACAATTTTTACTTAAGAGTTTTTTTTTTTTTAAACAGCTTCCAAAAGCTCAATTGCCATCTGCAATTATAATCAGTCCTAATTTAGAATACCTGGCCATGTTTTACTTTTAATTAAAAATGGCATATCCTTAGGAGGGAATACAAAGTGAATTCACAGTTCAAATGTTTTAGAAGGACACACAAATCCACACCCCAAATGCAAGAGTCCAGGCTTCATGACTTTACTCTTTTACCGGTTTCTTAATGGATAGAACTCTGGCATAAACTTTATGTAACTTTTGTATTTTCAATTAGAAAGGCATGTTGGATTCTATTAAGTTAATTTGCCAAAAAATAAAAATGGATTTTTAGAGTCTGCCATCTTTTACACAGCACATGGCTAATCCTGTATTCTAGCCACTATTATCTTCACTCCACATAAAAGGCACAATGCTTTGGCATAATATTTCCACAATGCAAAAATGGTTTTTCTGCCACACTAAATAATCAGATTTACCAAGTACCACTTGGCCTTTTTGTAAGCTTAATAATTTTTAGAATAATGTGTTTCTGCACATTTACAATGCAGCCTAATTTTTATATTACAATTACTAACTCTGGACTGTGGCACTACTGGGCCTCAGCCTACAGGACATTAATTCAGACATTCTCCAAAAAAATACCATTCGGAACTCCCACTGCTGGTTGAAGCCATTTAAAAGAGAACATAGAATGGAGGAAGAAGAACCTCACAGACACAACTTGAACTTCACAGAATTGAAGGGTCTCATACCTATTAGGTGGCAACTCCTTGTAAAAAAAAAAAAAAAATCCGACTTCTTACAAAAGTCTTCCATTATTAGATGCAGATCCCCCTGCTGGAGCAGAGTCTTCTGGCAAGGGAGGCAAAAAGGGGTCAAAAAGCTGTAAACAATAAACTTGCCTCCCCTATAAGCCTCTAAAATTAAGCCTTTCTCAGGTGGACAATTAGTTTTATATAGCTAATCAGGGAGAAAGAAATGAAAGCCATCTGGTTTTTGGAAGATGTGTGTCTGATTAACACCGTCTTCTTGAAAGTAAACTTCCTTATGTACAAGAAGAAGGGAGAAAGGAGAGAGAGAGAAAGAGAGAGAGAGAGAGAGAGAGAGAGAGAGAGAGAGAGAGAGAGAGAGAGAGAGAGAGAGAGAGAGAGAGAGAGAGAGAGAGAGAGAGAGAGAGAGCAAGACCTTGGGATCACTTGTACACCCCAAGAAACTCAGGTACAGATCAAATTCCTGAGTATTTTATCCAGAAGACATGGAGGAGTGTATGCCATCACCCTAGGTGGACAGACCTCATTGGATTCCTAGCTCTACCACTTATTGAAGAGTTGGCCTTTGGCAAACAACTTGACCTCTCTCTAAGTAGACTGGATACTTGGTCCCTGTGTCTAGGTCATTGGCCAGGTACCTTCACAGCACCTCCCACACAATGCACCAATCTGTCCCTTTTCTTGTAGCTTTCCATGTGACTTGGCAGTTTAACTTGCAGATAACTGTATTTTAAGAATATAGGATTGTTCCTGCCAAGAGCTTCAGACACAAACCAGGATCCAAACACAAACCCAAGCTTCCAACAGTTCTTTTTTTCCATCCCTTCTCTGCCCTATCAGTTTTATTTCCTTCTCACTGAGCCAAGATTTTTGTCTTCCACCATTAAGACCAAGAAGTCAACTACCAGTCGCTGTATCTCCAATCTCCTTGGTTCAACACAGTGATGGCAGCCACAGCAGTGGCATCTCAGTCCCAAGGTGGGTCAGAAGCCCATCACCATGGAAATCAACTGAAACCAGGGACCAAAAGTCTTCAGGGTTGCCACATAAAGTTGGGTGCTTTAAACATAATACAAACATGCAGGGTCAGCTAAGGAAAATGACTTCAAACCCCCACACCTTGCTTTCCAAGCTGAGTACACCTTAGCATGGCACTACTGTCCACCCAGAAGGGTTTTACTGCCCAAAGACATTCTCTGCCCAGAAGAGATAACCAAGTGGAGTGAGGAGGGCATCTATACCCCACAGGAAGAACTTGGTGTGAAGTGTTGTTGTCTAGCAAACTTGAGGAGGATGTCTATACAGGGAAGTGGCACAACATGAGGTGCAATGGACTGACTAGGTAAATACACTCAGCGAGAACAAAAACTTTCCCCTGCTGGAAAAAGGACTTCTACATTGTTGGTTTAGATAGGAGGTGTCTCCCAAAAACTTATGTGTTAGACAATGCAAGAATGGTCAGAGGTAAAATGATTAGATTATGAGAGATGTGACCTGATCGATGGATTAAACCAGTTACTGAGTGGTAAGTATAGGCAGATGTGGGTACCTGGAGGAAGTGGGTCACTAGGGGCATGCCTTTGGGGTTTGCTTTGTCCTTCTGTGAGTGAAGCACTCTCTCTGCTTTCAGGCTGTCCTGTCCTAAGCAGCCTTCCTCTGACACATTCTTCTGCCATGTTTTCCTTCACCTTGGACCCAAAGCTATAGAGTTGGCCAACAATGTACTGAACTTCTGAAAATATGAGCCAAAATAAACTTTTCTTCTTCTATGCTGTGCTTATCAGATCTTAGGCTCATAGCAATGAAATAAACTAATAAAAACACGTATATATGAAAGAGAATATACCAACATTAACTATGAAGTATTTAACTGAATTGGAGATATCAGTGTGAACTTGTGATTTTTAATATATAAAATGGTAGGGGAAAAACAGATTTGAGTGTATATAGACACATGCATGGACATGTTTATTAATCACTCAAAGGTTTAGGAGCTGTAACTTTCTAAGAATAATGAGGATACATAATGCCCACATCTTGGCTACTCAATACCATTCTTCTCTAAAAGAAATAAGAGCTCCTTGGCTCTTCAGGTCCTTGGCCAAGAAATCAGGGTTGTGTCCAGCAAAATACATGAACCTGGAATTTCTTGATCCAGAAACTAAGAAATATTAAAATAATAATGGAGATATGTCTGAAAGGACACAGGAACCAACTGAAAAGAATTTCCACTATCTAAATGTGGGGCAAACTGAGTACCATATAATGATACTTTTAAGTTCAAATATATGTAATACATGAATAAACTGAAAATTAGAAGAATGTTTTCAAAGTCCCTAAAAACAAAATGTTTACCAAAAGAGGAGAAAGAAAGTAACTTGACAGTGGAGAAACTCGGCAGATGCTGACTTTATCAAGTGATCAAATTTAATGCAACCATCAAGGGGAAAAGCAAAATTATGTGATGGGAGGAAGCAGGAAGAAATAAAAAAGGCCTTCTGTGGTGTTCTGCTAGACCCACAACCTGAGTCTAATCAAGAACAAAGACACACTAATCAAAACCAAAGGGCAGCCAAGGAAGGAAATGGCATGTTAGCTTCAAAAGTGTCAAGGTCATAAACATCAAGAATAACCCAAGAAACTGCTCCAGGTCTGAAGGATACTTAACAAGTGACACAGGATTCTAAGTTGTTTCTTGTCATTGGGACAGTCAAGGCAATTTTGAATGGTATCTGGGGATTAGATAGTATGGTGTAAGCTAACTTCCCAATTTTGACTGATATGTTGTGGTACTGTAGGGGTTCTTTCTTTGAAGGAAATATATATTCAAGTGCTCAGAGATGATAAGACATCAGGTTGGTAAATGAACCCAGGTGGTTCAGCAGAAAAGAATTCTTACATGCTGTTGTGATTTTTTTTCTCTTTTGATACCAAAGATTGAGCCCAGGGGCACTTAACTGCTGAGCCACATCCTTAGCTCTTTTTATTATTTACTTTCAGTCAAGGTCTCCCTAAATTGCTCAGGATGTTACTAAATTGCTAATTCTGGCTCTGAATTTGAGATCAGAGCCTCATACCTCAGTCTCCCAAGCCACTAGGATTATAGGAATGCACCATGCATCAATGCCTAGCTGATTTTTAATTTTCTTTTTTAATCTGAAATAGAATGCAAGGTATGTTTGGAAGTGGGAGGTTCTTTCCAGAAGGTAGAAAATGGAAGTTAAAAAGAAAGAAAAGGGCACTTGAGCTAAGATGTGCAAGAGATGGAGGTGCCCTATACAAACTATACAAAAAAAGGGGGGCAAAGATGATAATTACAATAGGTATTTAATAACTAATCAGCAGCAGCATCTAAGCAGTGCTTACAAATGAGAACAAAGCCATGGCTTAAATTCTTTCCATATGTTAAATCATTTACTCCGCAATACAAACTTAAAGAGGAATTATTATTATTCAAGTTGAATTATCATTACCTTCAAAGATGAGAAAACTGAGACACAGAAAGTTTTCAATGACTCACCCAAGGTCATACATTGGTTAGTAGCACAGCTCTGATTTGAACCTACCATTCTAGTTCCACAGTCTAAACCCAACTACTGGACCATCATGGTAACCCCAAGTCACTAACGGCAAAGGATTTTGATGCAAAATGGAAACAAATCCATTGGAGCATCTCAGCCACAAAGTCTGGAGCAGGAGCAAATTAAAGAAAAGTTGAAGGCAGATCCTTGGCTCAGAGTTCAGATTTTTAGCACGTGTAATGGGAAGATATTTCTGAATACAGAGACATACTTAAGTCACCATGTTTTAACTACAAGAGGACAAACAATGTCCTACCAAGTCAGTAGTGGTAGGGATAAAAAGAACTGGCCACAGAGACCCTGACTTTTATTTAATATAGTTTTAGTTGGAAAAAATTCCTTTATTTTGTTTATTTAGTATTTTTCATGTGGTGCTGAGGGTCGAACCCAGTGCCTCATGCATGCTAGACAAGCCCTCTGCCACTAAGCCACAACCCCAGCCCTAGTTCCTGATTTATTTTGGAGGAAAAAATCAACAGGACTTGGGTAATGATTCCGGAAAAGTCACACCAGAAGATCATCTTTTAAGAACAACTGTAGTCCCAATCAAATTCCTTCAGTAACACTCTGCAATACAGAAGAGTCACAGCATCAATTGCTGGTGGGTTTTTGTTCTGTTCATCTCATGATTGTTTCCCCCCATAAAAGCACAACTAGTATTTCAGTCATCTTTCTGTCACTGTGACAAAAAACCTGAGACAAACAACTTAAGTTGAGAAAAACTGTATTTTGGCTCAGATCTTCAGAGGTTTGGCCTTGGTCCATTGACCTGCTTGCTTTAGGCCCTGTAATAAAGCAGAATAATCAAGGCAAGAGTGCATGGCTGAGGAAACATGTCCACCTCATAACATCTGGGAACTATAGAGAGAAAGGGGCCAGAGTCCTGATATCTCCTTCAAGGAGACCTCTCCCAATGAGCTAATTCCTTTCTACTGGGATTCACTAGCTCCCAAGAACATCATCAGGTGGGAACCAAGCCTTCAATGCATAAGCATTTGGGTGTCATTTAAGACCCAAACCAGCCAGGCTTGGTGGCATAGGCCTGTAATCCCAGTGGTTCGGGTGGCTGAGGCAGGAGGATCGCAAGTTCAAAGCCAGCTTCAGCAAAAGTGAGGCCCAAAGCAACTCATTGAGACTCTGTCTCTAAATAAAATGCAAAATAGGGCTGGGAGTGTGGTTGAATGATCGTGAGTTCAATCCCTGGTAACAACAACAACAAAAAGATCCAAACCATTAACAACTAGCAAGGAAATCACTCCTCCTCCCTTCTATAGTGACGTCTTCAGTCACCCAATAATGACTCGTGTCTTATCGAGACTACACCATGTTCAATTTATGTAACTATTTTTCCCTTCATAGTAAACAATGTCCAGTTCATTCTGATTTCATAGCCTCGCCTTCATACAAAGAGAATCTCTGTCCCACAGATGAAGTCATTTATTCTCCCTGAATCTCATCAGAGATTGTCCGTAGCACTGTAATTGGGAGGGATTTAAATAGATAACTTAACCTTGAGAGGATGTTCATTTGACTAAACACATTCTTCCGATCTAAGAAACACACAAATTTCCATTCACCTCAGCATGCCAGTCTTTATTTGTGACAGCACTGCAGAGAAATTTATTTTCAAAGAGCTGATTGAACCATGAGGGAATATTAATACCTAAATATTGAAGCGATCCTGCTGCTTTGCTTAAAAGGGAAGCTGGCTTTGCAAGATAAAAAGGTTTCAGAATGTCTTTGGTCTATCTCTTAAGAAGAGAGAGAGAGAGAGAGAGAGAGAGAGAGAGAGAGAGAGAGAGAGAGAGAGAGACAGAGAATTTTTTTAGCATATTTTTATCTCTCTGCATTAAGTTAGAAAGTAAAAAGCACAGTTTATTCACTGGAAAACAGAAAAAGCCCTTCACTTTCTATTGCCAACAACTGCATTTTGCTAGGATGCTGCCAGTCTT
This sequence comes from Callospermophilus lateralis, assembly GCF_048772815.1. NCBI lineage: Eukaryota > Metazoa > Chordata > Mammalia > Rodentia > Sciuridae > Callospermophilus > Callospermophilus lateralis. Next base: position 99,029 of record NW_027514584.1, on the reverse strand, counting down.
TTGAGTGTCCTGGTGGGAAGGGTGTGATTTTCTTCAGTTTTGAATATGGAGGAATAACTGTGCTTTCTACTTTTTAACAGTCTAAGAAGAAGCCACTCTACAGTGCTGACTGTGGCCACCCAGAAAGCATTGCCCATCTCAGGTGAACGGGGACAGGGAGAAATGGAGGGAAAGTGCTGCACAAAGCTCACCTGTTTTTTAGTCATCCTTGGCCCATGGCAAAGGCCGTCTCACCAGATGATTACAAGTGGGGGGGTGGGGAGGATTAATTCCAGGAACCAGAGAATTCAGAACTAGAAAGAGTAATAAGTTCCACCTCCCCACACCACCCCAAGCTGTTATCATCAAATACATAATTTACAAGCTGGTGATCTATCTCTTTCCATTGATTATGCTGCTATTATGGGATATAACTGCTCTCTGCCCATTCCAAGAACTCTGAAGTGTCGTGCTGAGAATACATTAACACACCTTTAATGTAGAGAAGACAGGCGGGCATGAGGGGAGGTGTGGGGGATGCCAAAGAAAGAAAATCGACACAGGAATGTCAGCACAAAGCTGAAGCTCTTTCAGAGGACCTGTGGGGGGAAGTTGACAGTTTTTCAGGGTGGCCATCCACAGCTTCTGGATCTCACAGTGTGAGCATTGGTAACTGGAAACATGCTACATGCTACTCTGCCCAGAACTACCTGGCACTGAACTGGGAAGAAAGCATGAGTGCATCTCACTTTAGGCAAAGGCTGACCAAGAAAACAGTTTCGACAGGATCAAATGGCAGAGTCCCTTCAAATATTACAGAAAGATGCTTTACACCAAAGACGTTCACCACATCAGGTCTTTTTTTTTTTTTTTTTCTTTTTCTTTTTTTTTTTTTTTTGGTACCAGAAATTGAACTCAGGGGCACTCGAACACTGAGCCACATCCCCAGCCCTATTTTGTATTTTATTAGAGACAGGGTCTCCCAGAGTTGCTTAGGGCCTCACTAAGTTGCTGAGGGTGGCTTTGAACTTGAGATCCTCCTGCCTCGGCCTCCCAGGGCACTGGGATTACAGGCATAAACCACTGCACAGGGCCAGGCCAGGTATTTAATTGACCAGGCCAGGTCTTTAAATGACAGCCTCTCCCCTAGACAGGTTCTAATGCAATTTATCAAACCCTTTATTACAGGAGGTAACAAACTTCAACTTGATGGCATTTTTTGTACGATACTCAAGTGAGGAATCATTTTAGTATTTTTAAGTGGCTTAAAAAATCAAAAGCATGAAAGTATATAAAATACAAATTTCAGGGTGCATAAATGAAGCTTTATTTGTACACAGCAGGCCCACTCATTGATGTATGTCTGTGGCTACATTTGTGCTGCAACCTACTGAGTGGGTACAGATAAAATGGACAGCCCACAGGCCCTAAATGTCTTCTCTCTGGTTCTTTGCAGAAAGTTTGCCAACCTCTGCCTTGACTCACACACAAATATCAAGAAACAACCCCAAATACACTAAAAGCCCCTTTAGAAAAATGTAGCAACTTAGCTGGGTACAGAGGTACCTGCCTGTGGTCCCAGCTCCCTGGGAGACTGAGGCAGGAGTATGGCCTGAGCCCAGGAGTTGCTAGGAAACAGTGAGACCCTGTATCCCAAAAACACAGGATAAAAATGAAGTTACTCATGAGAGAGGAAAAAAGTGATTATTATTTTTTTAGCCTAAAAATAGGTTCCCATCTCAGAAAACTCTACTGGAAATATCAGAAAGAAAAAAAAATAGCACACAATATAATAGTCCTCCAAAAAAGTTGTCAGGTTCTCTGACTTGGTAACCAAGATGCTGGTTAGAAATAGACCAGAAAAAAGAGGAGGGAAAAAAAATGAGAATGTCACAGTGCTGGTCACTTTACATACTTGATTCCATTTGATTCATCCAGCAAGCTTCTTGAGAAATGCATGTCCCCATTTCATAGATGAAGTGACTGAGTTCAAGAGAGATTAATAACCTCTTCCCGAGGTCACAGCACTCCACGATGTCTTCGGAGTTCATGTACAGGTTTTACTATTTGGAATCCACATCTTTTCTACTACAAGATGATTAGGATTGGTGCCTGCACACTTCCACAGCTCTTAACATTCAGAAAGAGAGTGGGTGAGGCAAAAGAAGAATAATGATAAATAAATGAAAGGAAGAGCTTCACCTAGTTCTGAGAGAAATGGCCATCTGACAAAGAAAGGTTTGTCTCGCTAAATGCCACATGCTTTGTGGTTGAGCTCTTAAGTAACATTTCTTTCCTGTACTTTCTATCAGCCTGAGGACAGCCAAATTTATCCTAGGAAATATCACTATATAATCTCTTTATCCATCTGCCATGAAGACGGCTGGTACAGCCCAGTATTCTGGTCACAAGGATGCTCCTTCCCCCAAGCTCACCCCCCAGGGCAATTTTTTTATGTATAACAATAAATCACTTGTAATCTAAGACACAGTGTCAATACATCTACCAAATGATTTGGGTCTTCCAAAATCTCTTACGGAGACTGATGATACAGTCAGCCAGAGTACAGCAGATTTTACTACCATTATTTTTTGACTATGCCTAACAGCAAATGCACAGAGATAGAACTTACAGTGTGCCAGACACTGTTCCAATGACTTCAAATGTACTAATTCATTAAATTATTAATTCTCATATCCCCCCATGGTTGGTCCCAGAATTACTTTTGTTTCACAGATTAGGAAACTAAGACACAAAGAAGTAAGCTAACTGCCAAGGCCAGATGGCCAATACATCTCATAGCAGAACTAGGATTCAAACCCAGATAACATGGCTCCAGAATTTACACTCCATACCCAGACCTCACCATCTCATCACACTAGACACAAAGGATATATATGCAAGTGTGCAAATCAGTTGTGCACAATTGAAACTTAGCTGTGCTATTTTGAAAAAAAACAGAAGTCTTTAATTTTTAACTATCTGGAAAAATGTTGTGATGATAACCTGCACAAAATGATAGTAATAATAAAAACATTTTCTTAAAATGCAATGTTATTTTCTCATTTTTAACTAAAGAAAGAAACATCAGGAATGTGCAGAGATGTGGAGTGCTTCAAGTTGTTTTATTTTCATAGAGAACCAATGGTCAGGCAGGAATTGCTTTTCTGTTGGTAACTTTTCTAAGTACCTAAAACTTTTTGGATTGCACTGACTATAATTCAGCCTCCCTTGAAGGGTGAGAGGCTCTTTCCATAATAAAGGGACATCCTGATGAATAATTTTCATAAATGGAAAAGGTCACAGTTTTTAGTTAGTATTCATCTTTATCTAATTCTCTGCAGAGACCCAAGTTCTTGGGATCATGATCAGGCTCGCCAGATCTTGAACCACAGATGGTGAACACAAGATGTCACTGACAGTCCTTACCTTGAGCCCCTGAAACAAATATAACTGATAATATTCCTCTTCTCCACCAAGTCCAGAAAGGTGGCTTCCTTCTCAAGAGAAGGATGAAAATTTGCCTTGGATCATCTTCCAAAGAGCTAACAGCAAAGGATCGGTGTAAAGATATAAGATAAATATACTAGCCTGGTGCAGTGGCACATGCCTATAATCCCAGCACCTCAGGAGGCTGAGGCTGGAGGATCTCAAGTTCAAAGTCAGTGTTAGCAACTTAGTGAGGCTCTATGTAACTCAGCAAGGCCTTGTCTCAAAATGGGCGGGAGTTGTGCTTAGTGGTAAAGTGCCTTAAAGTTTAATTCCTGATACCTGGTACCAAACCAAAAAAAAAGAGAGAGAGAGAGAGAACTGGGAATGTGGCTCAATGGTTGAGTGCCCATGGTACCAAACACACACACAAAAAGAAAAAGAAGATAAAAATTCTTCCACCATCATCTAGCCCCTAACTCAGCATCAAGAAAGGCATTCTTTATCAACAAATGTTTCTGAGGTCAAGGAGTGGACTGGAACCTCTCCCCCAGTCTGGTGCTCAGGCAATCTCCAGCTGTCTTAAACAATAAAGAAGGGCAATAAAGAATTTATTATCTCCCACAAACAGAAATCCAAAGAAAGGACAGGTTTCAGAGGCAGCTGATTGAGCAGCTCAAGAGTCCAGGTTTTTCCCTTCCCTTCCCTTCCTGGGTGGAATTCTGGACACCATCCTCAGTCAGGCAGTAAGTGGCAGGTGGCACAGCCCAACAGCCACTTGAGCAAACTTCTCAGGATTCAAGAAAAGTTGATGTTTTCAATGGAGAGGGCCCAAAAGCACACTTTCCCATTTCATTGGACAGAGTTAAACCACATGATCAGTACTGAACCAATCATGAATAAGGGATGTTAACCCAATAAATCCAAAACAGAACTTATCACGAGCTAAAGGGCTCCACAGGGAAAGGTAGGCACCTGTGCAAACCTGAATGTCTAGTGGGGTACCGTGGCACAAACCTGTGAAACCAGGTACCAGAGAAGCTGAGACAGGTGGATGACAAGTTGGAAGGCCAGCCTGGGCAACTTGGTGAGACTCTGCCTCAAAGTCAAAAAGGATTGAGGATGTAGTTCAGTTGTAGAGCATCCCTGGGTTCAATCCTCAGTACAAAAAATCTACTGAGACTCTATTAGGAAAAAGGCAAGCAGAAATGGATGCCCCAAAACCTTCCTACCTAGGAAAGATACAGACCAGAGATCAAAACTCGTTACCCATAGGAAAAGCCTAAACCAAAGACAATATTTTCAGCCTTGTGATATAACAGAAAGAATTCATTAGCAAAATTAGGTGAAATTTCAGATCTCCAGGTTCTACAAAAATACTAGAGTAAACAAACCCACAGTGTAATAACCAGTCTAAGCCTGGCTTATCTATAGCCTCCTGAACACAATGGAATTTATTTGAAAAGGACACCCCTGCATTAGTGACCACAGAGACCTGCAGAAGAAAGTGGTCCCTCAAACAGAGGAAATCCAGTAGATAGAACTCCCATCTCTAGGTCTCCTCCCAGAGCATTTACTTCCAAAAAAGAGGCAGGAGGGGAGATCCAGGTTACTCACCAAATTTCTAGCCACATTCTGACATCTTTGCTCCTTCCAACCCCCGCTCCCTTGCAAAAAAATGGAAAAAAAAAAAAACACATACACACATAAAATGTAAAGACTTGGTGGATGGCCTTATTGTGGGAAGGAAACCCAGTGAAATGAAAGCATCATAGAGATGTGGTCCAGATCGACTTGAGCATTTGATGCATCTTGCTAGCATTTGGCTCTGGGCATTCTAGATTTAATGAATCCCAAGGAACACAGTTTAATCTGCCTTCTAAAGTTCTGTGGCATTTTCTCAGGACAATATTCAAAACTATTTAAAAGGATGCTGATGTCAAGAAGACAGAGGACTTATACCAAATCAAACACCTAGCAGGGATGAACACTTAACCCTCAGCCACCTGGGCTATCCACACAGCTTCCATCTTCACCAGCTGTAGTAGAGGCCAGAAGGACAGAGTTCCAATTCTAGACCCATAGAACTATGTCAGGTCCACGTGGAAGATGTGCCAGTCACCCCAGTTTCCAAGGTGGGCATCTGTCTTTCTTTTATTTGGTACTGGGGATTGAACCCAAGGGCACTTAACCATTGAGCAACATCCCCAGCCCTTTTTGGTATTTTATTTAGAGACAGGGTCTCACTGAGTTGCTTAGGGCCTCTCTAAATTGCTGACACTGGCTTAGAATTTGCAATACTTGTGCCTCAGCCTCCCAAGCCACTGGGGTAACAGGCATTTACCAATACACCCAGCAGCATCTGTCATTTTTATTGGTACATAGTCATAATACAGAATGGTGGGTTTTCATTGTGGCATATTCACACATGCATTTCACATCATTTGGTTAATTTCACTACCCAGTCGCTCCCCCTATCCTCTCATCCTCTATCCTCTGCTCAATCCCTCTCCCCTAGTGGTCTCCCTTCTGCTTTAATGACGACCATTTTTTTTCCTTCTAGCTTCCCCATAGGAGATAAAACATACAACCCTTGACCTTCTGAGTTTGGCTAATTTCCACTTAATGATCTCCAGGTCCATCCATTTTTCTGCAAATAAATTTATTCTCATGGTTGAATCAAACTCCACCACAAACATATATCACCTTGTCTTGATCCACTCATTTGCTGTCCAACACCCAGGTTGATCCTGTAACTCATGTACTGTGCACTGTGTTGTAATAAGCATGGATATGCATGTCTCTCAAAGTGGCATCGGTCACTTTCACATGCTAAAAGGATAATTCCCTCTTGTCTTGGCAAAGACCTCTCTTTCCAAAGAAAATGACACTTATGACTCAGCAAAAGAAACTGTATACACCAGATGTACGGAGAGTTGCCAGCCAGCAGGAAAATGACAGAGACAGAGGTGGGGACCTAGTGCCCTTCCAAGGGCACATGGCTGTAGTGGACTGTTTTCTAGTACTAACATTTGAACTGGTGATGTTTCTTTTTAAGGTATAAATCATCAACTAACAGCCTGAGCACACGGACAGGGTTTCTTCAATATTTATTAACAGAATGAGAAAACAAATGTGTAGCTAAATCCTCCACCAAGGAGAAAGACCAGGAATGGGAGGTACCAGTTTATCAGATGTGGGATGTGCTCAAGGTCAATGTGGTAGGATCCCATAAGGAGGGCTGTGAGTCAGGAGAATCCTGAGGCCCCATCTCAGCTTGTCATTAGAACTGAATCAGGCAATATATATATATATGTATATATATATATATATATATATATATATATATATATATATATATATATATATATATATATCAAGGCCTTTGGCTTGGTGCCTGAGAGTATGAGTAATTTTATTAAAAAGCAGGCTGGGTATGGTGGTACATGCCTGTAATCTCAGCAATTCAGGAGGCTGAGGCAGGAGGATCACCAAGTTCAAGGCCAGCATCAGCAATTTAACAAAACCCATTTCAAAATAAAAGTGCAGGGAATAGAACTCCATGGTGGAGCACCCCTAGGTTCAGTCCCCAGTAACTAACACACACATATACACACATACACACAGATACACACACACACACATACACATACATGTGAAACAAATAATAACAAAGTAATAATAAAATAATAATAAAATAAAAAGGAAGAAAATATATACACATATATGTACATGTGTGTGCATATATTTATATATAGTGCATGTGTGTGTGTGTGTGTGTGTGTGTGTGTGTGTGTGTGTAACCTCCCTCATGTCTCCTACTTTGACATAATTAACTCTTCGTGTGGACTTGCTACAACTAATGGGTTCTGGAGAAATAAAATTCATGACGGGCTGGGGCTGTGACTGGGGCTGAGTGGTAGAGTGCTTGCCTAGCACATGGGAGGCACTGGGTTCAATTCTCAGCACCAAATAAAAATGAAACAAAAATAAATTTTAATAAATTTAAAAAGGTACTATGTACATCTACAACTTAAAAAATAAAAATAAAAACTCATATGACAAATTGATGTCAGACACTACGATAATATAGTGGTCCCAGATCTGGGTTCAAATAACTAATATGCCACTTGCTACCTAGAACACCTATTCCAACTTACCCAAACCCCATTTCCTAGTCTGTAAAATGGGACCAATGTTAGTTCATTTTCAGGAGTTTGAGAGTGAATGGGAGCAAAATAAATAATACAATCCCCACTCCCCTGGCCTGCAGGAACCCACTTGAATTATCATGGAAGGGTTCTTACATTTACTTATCTGAGCTGGGCTCCTACACAGGCAAGGTACCCCAACAGGCAACTGAAGACCACTGTAGGATATCTAAGAGGTTAACCTTTAGCACAACTCATGAACAGCCCATCCCCCAAAAAGATACATTAAAACTTGAATTCCTAATCCCTCACCATGTGAGGGATGTGATTTGGTAATAGGGTTGTTATAGTTATATTTAGCTAAGATAAATTCATTCTGGAGAGTGATGGGTCCTTCAGCCAACGTGACTGTGTCCTCATGCTAAGGAGCGAAACAGAGGGAAGGTGACCCTGTGAAAACAGACACAGGGAACATGACTGCCAATGCCTGGACTTTGGACTCTGGCCTCTAGAACAAAAAGGTAACAAATTTCTGTCATGCTTCTTTGTTATGGCCACCATGGGAATGGAACACAGAAGATGATCCTGGTCAGTGGTGTTTTGATACATGTTAACCACCCAGCTCTGGAAAAGCAGCTCATTTTCTTTTCTTTCTTTTTTTTTTTTAGTTGTAGTTGGCCACAGTATCTTTATTTATTTATTTTTTAGTGGTGCTGAGGATTGAACCAAGGGCCTTGCCCAGGCTAGGCGAGCACTCTATACCACTAAGCTATAACTCCATCTCCAAGGCAGCTCATTTTCCATGGTCAATTTCAAGCTACCAAAATGACATGGTATTGCCAGATGTGGTGGTGCATGTCCATAGTCCCAGCAGCTCAGGAGGCTGAGGCAGCAGGATAGCAAGTTCAAAGCCAGCCCCAGCAACTTAGCGAGGCTCTAAGCAACTCAGCAAGACCCTGCCTCTAAGTAAAATATTTTTTAAAAGGGCTGGGATGTGGCTCAGTGGTGAAGCACTCTGGGTCCAAACCTCAGTACCAAAAATAAATAAATAGATTAAAACAAGAAAATTAGATTGTAAAAATCCAAAACCAAAAAACAAATGTGAAGCAGGAAAGAGATGTGCAGTAGCAAACAGCATTATTTCTCCTCCTCCTTCTCCTCCTCCTCCTCCTCCTCCTCCTCCTCCTCCTCCTTCTTCTTCTTCTTCTTCTTCTTCTTCTTCTTGTTTTCTCTCTCACTCTCTCTCTCTCTCTCTCACACACACACACACACACACACACGCACACACACACACGACATAGCCTTAGGAGTACAGATAATAGAAAATGTACTGAAATGATTGAGAAATGATGAGTTTGGGGGTATTAATTACTTCTTAAAAATGATGAGTTTGGGGGTATTAATTTCTTCTTAAATATAATTTAATTGTAAGTTTACACAATTCTGTGTTTTTAAAAGACTATTTAATAACTATCTGTCAACATTCCTGAATATGCAATAATAGGTTCTCACTGAGACAAGAATCTGAGGATACAGAAAAAGAAAGATATATTGAGTCTCAAAAGCGAAGAGCCCAGGAAGCCTTGCAGGAAACATCCAAGAACCTTTGAAATGCAAAACAGGCAACTCATGAGCAGCCCAGCCTGTCCTTCCTTAGTCCAAGTCCTTAGCAGGTGTCCTGGCAAGCAAAAGAAATCATGACTTAGGCAATACCCCAACACAGGCAATGTAACTCCAACCTCACTTCACCTCTAGCCTAGCCACTAGCTGCAGTTGGGGCTTCTGTAACCTGGGGCTCCTGTCTCTCCTTAATTTTTTTTAAAGAGAGAGAGAGAGAGAGAGAGAAAGAGAGAGAGAGAGAGAGAGAGAGAGAGAGAGAGAGAGAGAGAGAGAGAGAATTTTTAAATACTTTTTAGTTTTCAGCGAACACAACATCTTTGTTTTGTATGTGGTGCTGAGGATGGAACCTGGGATGCACACATGCCAGGCGAGTGCACTCCTGCTTGAGGCACATCCCCAGCACCCTCCCTTAAATATTAACACCCTAGACAAAGAGGTTGCTGTCTCTTTCTCTGAGATGACTGGCATCCTCCTTTGAACCTGTGCATCTGCTTCCTAAATAAACCTGTGTCTCTGGCAAGTGTGTACTGAATTGTTTTTTTCCATCACATATGCCAAGGACCCTACTGGCCCTGAGTCCAGGCCTCCTGGCCAGAAACTCCTCTGATGACCTCAGTAACCAGCACAAGCAGTGTCCCCAGCGAGGAGATGAAAATAAGAAGAGCTCACAATACAAATCTCCCATCCTCTCAACTACACCTGGCCCTGGGAACATGGTCTTCAAAACAAAGCCCCTGTGCAGAAGAGGGTCCCACAGGCTGTCACATGGTAATAGACAGTGTTTGGTTAATTAAGCAGGTTTTACTGAAGCTAAAACCCTGGGCCTATCTTCTCCATGATCCCATAAAGCATTCCTGGCAGTTCCGTTTTTAATGAATACAGCAGTAATTTGAAATCAACTTCTGCTCTCTTTGATGAACAATGGACTATTTAGTGTGACCCACAGAGAAAATTAGAGGCCTGCTTATGTAAGGCAGCTACAGAAGCCCCAGCTGCAACATAGCTTGATTCTCCACTTGTAGCACAAGACAGAAGCCAGGCTTACTCTCCAGGGACTCTGGGGACTGTTTTCTTCACACTGCTGCTTTGGGTGTTTGGACCTCTTGCTAATTACATAGCAGGCAGGGGGTGGGGAGGACTCCATCTCTCTTGGTCTACTCACACATATACAGTGAGCAACCACCTTGAGCTAGGCACATTCAAGACCCTGTGAGCAAGACAGACACAAAAGCCCCAGTCCTCCTGACATGCAGTGGCTGGAAAAAGGTTAGAGAGAGCCTGAAACAGAAGCCCCAAGAAGGCTCCCACCAATAAAGTTACAGTCACTTCTGTCCTATTAGCCAGGTGCATCTAGCACAAAGCCACCAACTGGCTGCAATTCCGCCACTGTCTCCTAGCCACCTGGTTCTGGACAATTGAACTTCAACCTGGGCTGTGACACTACCCACTCTTGCAGGGAGGTGTCTGTCCCTCTGCTCCCAGATTCTACAGGCTTTACTTTCTTCCTTTGTATTTTTGTCAAATGTCTACTTTTTCTGATGAGGCTTAATTAAAATAGGTGACAATCTATCCAACTCTCTAACTCCAAGAACTCCCAAACTCCCTTATCCTTCTCTCCCATTTCCTGACACTTACCACCCTCCCCAACTAAAACACAAGCCCCATAAGAACAGATATTATTTATTGGTTTTGTCATTTTCTCAGTGACCTAAAAAGGGCTATAGCACATAAGAGGTACTCCATAGATGGATGTATGGATGAACTCTTGGAGATTATGTATTATCACTGATCTTCAAATCTCCAACATCTTACACAAATTACATTCAATTTTTGCTGAATAAAGAATACAGCATGAACACTGATTTGAGAATATAAATAACCTGTGACAACCCAAAGCATAAAATATTTGTACTTATTGCAATTTTCCCATAGGTATTAAAATGCTGATCATGGGCTGGATTGTAGTTCAGTGGTAGTGTACTTGCTTAGCATTTATGAAGATCTGGGTTCAATCTTCGGTATCCCCCCAAAATAAAAAATAACCAGGCTTGGTGCAGCACACCTGTACTTTCTGCAAATTAAGAGGCTGAGGCTGGAGGATCCCAACTTTGAGGCCAGTCTGTGCAACTTAGTGAGGCTCTAAACGAGTTAGTGAGACCCTGTCTCAAAATAAAAAGTGATGGGGCATTAGCTCAGTGGTAAAGTGCCCCTGGGTTTTGTCTCTAGTACCAAAACATAAACAAAAATTTAAAAATAGAAATTACACACACAAAACACACACACACACACACACACACACACACACACACCTACACACAAAGGCAAACAAGCTCAATATTTCTCTAAGTTTTCCCCAATCGTGTTCTGAATGAAATGAGCTTACTAGCTTGCCAAGGAAAGATGATGAGGAGGAAGAGCTTGACCAGAAGCCTCTACCCTGAGTTAATCAATGAAGCAATTTTAAAAAATCTGTTTTTATATTCACATTTTAAATATGATTTTATTTGCAAAACATGTTCCACTGCTAAAGGCAGTCTTGAAAACACTCAACTTGAAGACATTTTAAAACAAAACAAAGACACATCATCACCAAACTCTGGTAAAGCCAGTCAGTACACAAGGTTTCAGTCACAGTCAAAATGACCCTTGAGGAATCCTTTGAATAGCCCAAACCAAAGTACATGTTTTGTTTAATGCCTACATGTGCCACCCACTTAGCTGGATTAAAATCAAAGGCTTCAGGTAAATGAGTGGGGATTAGAATTGCTTTTCAGTACCCAAAAGAGAACACAAGGTGAGTAGAAGATTCTGGAGCGTGTCCATTCACCTATAGGGTTGTTCTCTTTTATTCTACTAAGAATGCCTCTGCAGCTTCTAGACACATGAATACAGTTGACTATTGTAATAAGGAATGCAGGGTGTGTTAAAATGCTGAAAATAAATCCTGACATCGCAGATATCTCCCATTTTGAATCTGTAGGTTGCTTGATTGAGTCACTTTTTTTTAGTAGCTGGGATTGAATCCAGGGGCCCTTAATCACTGAGCCATATCCCCAGCACTTTACCTGGAGACAGGGTCTCGCTGAGTTGCTTAGGACCTCAATAAATTGCTGAGGCTGGCTTTAAACTTACCATCCTCTCCTGCCTCAGCCTCCCATGCCTCTGGGAGTACAGGTGTGCATCACCACATCTGGATGGGGTCACTCTTGATGTGGATTTTTAGAGACACAAAACTAGTTATATTTCTATCCACGATGGGTTGAATCATATCCCCCAAACTCCCAATGCCCTAACACCCATTGTTTAATCTCAGTGAGTGCCTTGAAATCTGTCCTTAATTGCAAACAGGGCAACTGCAAATGTAATGAGTTAAGATGAGGTCATTAGGGAGGCCCTTCATCCAATAAGTGGTGTTGTCCTCACAAAAAGGAGAAATCTGGAGAATGTCACATGAGCAAGAAGGCAGGAGGTGATACTTCTATAAGCCAAAGATTGCCAGCCTTTGTTGGCAGAAGCTAAAGGAGAGGCACAGAACAGCATTCCCTAGCCAATCCTACCTGACCTTGACCTCAGACTTGGAGCCTCCAGACCTATAAAATGCTCCATCTGTTGTCCAACCCACCCATGCTGTGTCTTGTTAAAGGGTCCCTAAAACACACTAAAAGCTCACACTTTCTTCTGCAGCTTGAGTCTACCATGGCTGTCAAACCCAAGTTCTAGGGCACTGTTCCTGTCTACCTAAGCTGTCTTAAACTTAACAAGTGGCTGAGTTTCCTGAGTGTGATTTACACCTCCTTCCCTCCTTGATCAAGTAAGGAGCCCCTCAAAATTAAAAAGACAGGGAAGAGAAAGCACAGAGCAGCCAACCTCAAACCCAGGTACACATGTAAGAGGACAAGGTAAAAAGACAAGAGAAACTGGCTGGGTGACCCCAGTCCTTGGAGAAGGGCCGGTCTCCATTCCTCTGCTGAGCTGAACCTCTCCTTTTCTTGCTGCGGTGAATAAAAACACACAAGGGGAAACAGGGACCCATTCATCAACATTACTCAATAGACAGTGAGCAGCTTAATGGCCTTATTGATTACTTGTTTTACCCTACATTATGTGTTGCATTGGCTCCAGAAGTCCATACAAGAGGAATCAAGATGGTGTTGGCGAAAGGGAATTATTTCACTTTAAGCTTGTTTCCACTGAGACAAGTCCACCCCAAACAAGGGGAGTGAAATTTCACAACAAGCATGTGCAGAAGCTCCAATCCCTTAGTGCCCATGGTTCCTTCCCAAGGCCAATGCCACTGATTTTCAAAGCCATATCTTTGGTTGGTTTAAAAAAAAAACTGTGGCAACAAATTGTGCCTGTGAAGTGGACTGGCCATGCTGGAACACTGTTTGTTTTTTTTGTTTTATTTTATTTTCCATGATAATGACCATGAAAGCTTTAAGAGGATAAATTTCTTATTAGTAAAATGACCCTAAATACTAATGCAAGCCACTCCATTTCCTTTTCTGTAAATATCAATAGGCAGCAAAAAAATAAATTCATTAAAGGGTTCACAAAAATCTGTCCAAGAAATTCAGAATCTTCAACAACCTTTCGAAATATCTAATGAATTAAATGAAACATGACATGAGCATGCAACACAAACCCATTATGTTGAGGACAAGGACCTGACATGAAATTGTACATGGTACAATTAAATAAGACCCTTGGCCAGGTGGGTGGTGCAGGCCTGTGATCTCAGCAGCTTGGGAGGCTGAGGCAGAAGGATCACAAGTTCAAAGCAGAGGACCTAAGTAACTCAGTGAGACTCCATCTCAAAATGAAAAATAAAAAGGACTGGGGATGTGGCTTGGTGGTTAAGTGCCCCTGCATTCTACCCTTGGTACCAATAATAATAATATCAGACTCTTTAACAAATAACTTTGTTACCCTAGACAACAAAGGCAGCTGGTGGTATCTTAAGCTAACAGACCAGGGAAACATTCTCCATCATTTATTTCAATCATATATGCATTGCTCTGGTTTGAAAGAATCCCCCATATTTCATGGATTAGAATTTGGAGCCACAGTAGTAAGTGAGGCCTAAGGGAGGTGTGTTGGATCTAGGGGTACTGCTCTCACGAGTGGGTCACTGTCATCCTTGAAGTGGGTTCATGACGGCAGAATTGGGTTCCTCATAAAAAGGACAAATTCAAAAATTTGAACGGAGATCAGCAGAATAAAGAAAAGGTACCAGACAGAAGGAGAATGGGGAGGGAAAGGGAAAATCCTGGGGAATGGATTGGTCAAATTATACTGTTCTACTGTGTGTAAGTACAAACACATAACAACGAATCCCACCATTATGTATAACTCCCATGCACCAGTATCTCTTTACCTTTCAACCATGGGAGTTTGAATTGAGAAGCCCCATGCCAAATGCCAGCCACCTGATATTGTGCTTTCCGACCTCCAGAACCATTAGCCAATAAGTATCTGGTCCTTAAATCACCTAGTCTCAGTTATTCTTTTATAGCAGCAGAAAATGGACTAAGACACAGTTACTTAGAGTTACATAAAACTGCATGAACCTTGGGAAAATGATTTTCTTCTGAAAGTAATTGAGACTTTAAACTCGTATTCATGCAATTTCCATTTCAGTTCATCTTCCAGTCAACACAGAAACAATCATGAAGTAGCAACTGGGAAAGAGTTGGGTTTCAAATCCAATTGTAACTCACTGTGATCTACAATGGGTCTCAGACTCTTTGACCTAAGTTTTTCTCTCATCAGGAGTGAGAGATGGTTTCCACTAGTTCAAAAACAAACATGTGTTCTTAAAGCCTTATGATAGCAAAGATCTCATTCTGCTACTGCCAGATCATTGACGAATGAGGAGGTGATGCAGTGTGGTTCACATACTTTGCTTCAATTGAAAATTAACAATAATAAGGTTTGATAAAAGGATTCTGAGCCAGGAGTGGTGGCACACACCTGTAATCCCAGTGACTCAGGAGGCTGAGGCAGGAGGATCAAGAGCCAACCTCAGCAATTTAGTGAAGCCCTAAGCAACTTAGCAAGACCCTAAAAAGCAGGCTGGGGTGTGGCTCAGTGGTTGAGACCCCTGAGTTACAGTCCATGCTCCCCCACTTCCCCCCTCCAAAAAAAAGGAAAAAAAAAAGGATTCTGTACTTGGAGGAAAAACAAACAAATAAAAGGTTGAAAACCACTGGTGATATCTGGATTTGTCTCCCCCCAAAAAATCCTGTTACTTGTATAAACAGATTTGTACACATTACCTCATTCACATGTGAAAATAACCTAAAATTCCACTCAATGTTAAGATAAATGTGCACTTCCACTGTCTTTAGACACAGCAAAACAAGTTGGGCCTGATACTAGAGGGTTCAAGAATATATATGACAACATATAAATTTTTACATTGCATTTCAAATCTTGGTAGGCTAGGGAGAGTGAGTGTGTAAGTGTGCTTTTGTGTGTGTGTGTTTGTGTGTGTTTCTTGTGTGTTGGCAATGTAGTGTAGACTGTATTGATGGGTTCAATACCCAGCACCCAACCCCCAAAAGAGAGTAAGAGATCGAAGCAACTCTTACAGAATATTCTCTGCCCTGCAATAATTTCTGGCCAAAGTGACCAAAAACTCACTTAAAAAACATACATTTTCTATTTCTAAAACCAGCCACAAAGTGAGATGTTCATATTTGTTCTCAAAATGAATCGCTCACTGCCTAAAGACATTGTTGCCTCGAGGGTGGGCTATATATACATTAAATGAAGGAGGGACAGTTTACTTTTCAAAAATATTTTCCACTTTCCCCGGTCTTGCAAAATTATACAGTGGTGGTAACCTTCCCATCGCTGCCTCAAACAAAAGCAAAAAAATAAAAAAATAAAACATGTGAATTATCTATACCTTTACTCACATGTGAACATTAGCTAGACTTCTTGCCTATCATAAAAACCAATTACTTACATCTGTACAACTGATAAAGACTCAAGTCCAGCTGTATATGTAGATCTTAAACAAAGCCCCAACAGAGCTTGGCAGCTACTGCCTAAATATAAATATATATGTTTACATATAAACATATTTACATTCATATACATTCATATAACACAAGTATACATGTGCACATATACATATACATAGACTGATTAACTAATGGATTGATTGATATTCAGTGCTCTAGTCTGCCACGTTATGAGTATGATGTATTTTCATTTAGCAGCAGCATTAAGGCCTAAGATCAAACCACTTAACCATCAAAATGAAGATCTCTATCACCTTCCCACGACCCCATAGCTGCAGAAAATGCCTGCTTTGCCCAAGTTGTGACATCTAGACTTTTCTTTGGAACTGTAACACTGCTCCAGCCATGTATGTTGCAGAACACTCAAACTTTGAGGATATATTTCTGACTATAAGGACATGGATTTCAGTCCCCACGGTTTTACTTAGTTGGCTTCTTTGCATGCAGGAGACAGAACAACTTGAAGTTAATATGACTGAGAAGCCCCTATAATCCATCCAGCATGGAGACAAATGGTCCATCAGCACACACAAAGGCTAAAGCTTCTACCTTCAGGGTACAAAGGAAACACCCCCATGTTTTTCAGTTCTGTCCAGGGAGGTGGGGAGATTACTGTTGCTGTCTGTAGGCAGACCTGAACAGCATGTCCAGATGGAAACCAGAAAATGTAAACCATCATGTGTGTGTTTTGACTAAACGACAAACATCTGTAAGCAAACAGACCAGCTTTCTCACGTTTCATCTGCATTAAGAAAAGAGCCTTCATTTTTCAACAACAAAACAACCACCACTAATTGTAATTCCCTGTGGATTTCAGAATGTGGCTCTGCTTAGATCAGGCCAATTGTGTTACAATATCTTGTTTCTTCCTGTAAACTATTTCCTTAAACACACAGTGCAGATTTCCTTGTCATGCTTTATTGATAAGAGTCAGCTTGAAAGCAGGCTGCCAGATTATTAGCATAGTGTAAATTAGGGGCACACAAAGTGTTGGTGGATGTCCATGTCACCAGCCAAACTACTCCAGCAGCAGATCTGAAGCTCAAACCTAAGACCTGTCACAATGTAGATCCTTAATAAATAACCGCCAAACTAAAACTTCAGTTCTAGGTGCTTGGACAGAATTAATTGATTTGGATCGGGAGGGAGTTGGGGGGATACATTCATCTAGCCTCTGAAGTTGCTTGCCCTCTAAATAAACAGCATTCGCAATAGCTGCTTCTTTCTTCTGCGACTCCCAGGGTGGGACAGCCACAACGATGGCCTTATCTGTTTTTATCCTTGAGACTACTTCAGCCACCAATTCAATTCACACTTTGAGGGCTCAAAATGAACACATGCCCATGGAACTAACAACCCACAACTACACTCTGCACAGGCCAAGATGCAGGAGGTCCAGGTTATTATCTATCTATTTGGCATTGGTTTTTTATTTTTATCTTCTCACTGTTTTGTTTTTTTAATAACAGGGATTGAACCCAGGAGTACTTAACCACGGAGCCATATCCCCAGCCATTTTTATATTTTATTTTGAAACAGAGTCTCCCCAAGTTGCTTAGGGTCTCATTAAACTGCTGAGGCTGGCTTTGAACTCACGATCCTCCTGCCTCCTGAGACACTGGAATTATAGGCATGCACCTAGACACCTGGCTCTCTCACTATATTTAAAACCATCTGGGTTCATGGCTTTCTGATGTGTTCAATCCAGCTTCCAAATACTTGTTCATTTCATCCAGATGCTCAGGAGCACGTTGGGTACTCAATTTAAGAAACATGCTTAGTATATAGTTTAGACTCTGCTTTCAAAAATCACACTTTTAAAAAAAGTAATTCTCATAATGAATACACATTCATTACATGCCATAGTGAACACCCTGAGAAGTGTTTTATTTTTTTTAAACACAGCTATTCCTCTGCTGTCTACCTTGCTGATAAAGCTCTAAGTGTTTAAGGAAAAATGAGAATGTGTTCGTGGTAATAATACACAGAACTGTGTATCTTTACAATTGCCTTCAAGGTTGAAATAAATGGGGCCTTGATGAGTACGAGTCCACTATTAATTAGATGTAGTAGCAACAAAATTTTACTTTTCAAGCACTTTAAAGAACTGAGAAGGGCTACAGAGCTCAGCAGAATTTTTCTTCATGTGTGTTGGTTTCCCTGAACCCCTCTCCTCCCCCCTTCCAATTCCTTTCCTGGTTAAAAAAAAAAAACAAAAAAAAAACCTCCATCTGAAAAGGAAACGAAGACACAACAGCTGGTGAGTAAATGCAAGTGATTATTATAAAAACCCCATTCATCTCCAATTTTTGAAAGTCATTTCATTTTGTTTAGCTAAGGGAAGAGAACTGTATATACAGCTTATTCTGAAGGAAGAGACTTCCAGCCTTTAAAGCAGCAATTCCCACCCATGAAACCACACTTATTTGGACTATGAGAAAAATGTGGGCCTTTTTTTTAAGTGTCATTGTTTTTACCTAGCTAACAAAGAAAATGCTGATTCCTGCACTGAATGGGCCACCTGAAAGCAATTCCCCAACATGGGGTCTTTCTTGACACACAGTTGTATCCTTTCAAAGTGTCTGCAGAGGACATGCATGATGGATGTGAGCAGAGTGGCCCTGACTGGTCACAGCTGAGTGCATTTCAAATTTCCCATGTGGAAGTGGAGTGGGAGTAGCTCATGGTGGACAGCAAGCGTTGGCATATGTAAGGCCCTTTGTTAAAAGAAGAATGTTTCAATGTGCCTAAGAATCACTTAAGAGTACAGATTTTGATCCAGGAGGTCCCCGTGTGGGGGCTGAGAGTCTAAGATTCTGCATCTTACAAGTTCCCAAGTGATGTCAATGCAACCAATCAAAGGAGACTTTGAGAAGTGAGATTCTGCATAGCCCAGAATGCCTAGCCCCTTACAGAGCCTCTGCTGATATGACCTCCAGCATCCTTCTCCCTAGAAAACCACCTTCAGTAGGTCCCCTTGGCCACCGCACTTAGGCCAAAGAGGAGACACCACACTTCGAATGGGTCCAGTAAGAATCAGTCCTAAGATTCTGCAATTCATGGTCATCAAATAGTAATTTTGACTTACAAGTAACTTTGGGAGTTTCTGGTGTTTTTTGTTTGTTTGTTTTGGCACCAGGGATTGAACCCAGAGGTGCTAGACCATTAAGTCAATGCCCAGTCCTTTTTTATTTTTCTTAAGTTGTTGATGGACATTTATTCATTTATTTATTTATTTATTTATTTATGGTGCTGAGAGTCAAACCCAATGCCTCACACATGTTAGGTAAGTGCTATACCACTGAGCCACAACCTATCCACCCCTAGACCTTATTAAAAATGTTTATTTTGAGATGGGGCATTGCTACATTGCTGAGGCTAGCCTTGAACTTGGAAACCTCCTATCTCAGCCTCCCAAGCCACTGGGATTACAGGTGTGTGCCACTGTGCCCTCCTTACATGGAATTTTATAACCAGGAGCATTCTAGGCTAGAGCATGTCTTAGTTACTGAGTAAACGATACCTAGCTGATAACTAATAATTAACAAGGCTCTTAAGTTTGAGGCATGTGTGTAGCACTTGATGCCCATCATTTTCTGGGTTATGTCTACTTTGAGGAATGAATCTCAAAGGATCCTCAGGTTAGTCAAGGCTCAGAGCAAGTTGACTGACTAGACTGGTCGTGCATTCAAAGAAGATTTGAACCAAATCTTTCTACCCAGCTCCAAAGCCCATCCACCTGCCCTCCCACCTCCTGTTCCTCTGAAACTATGTCATGGGATTCTCAAGAATATTTCTCATCAGGAGCACACCCATAATCAGGATTCTCTCTAATTCGTCCACACTCCTCACTGCCCTCTCCTCTGCCTACTGTTTTCTGCAGGATCCAAGCAGAGGGGTTGCCGCTGGCCTATCTTGCTCAATACACAGAAAGAACTAAGGCAAATGTATCCTGGCTGGTGACAAAGAATGCAGGATGTCCCTAGATTTGTGCATACATGGCCTGCAAATATTACAGCAGGCTGATCCCTGAGCCCTCTCCACCTCCACAAAGAAAGAATGAGAAATGATGCATACAAGAAACAGGGACAAGAGAATCTGCTAGGGAAGGCTGAATCAGAACCTAGGGAAGAGCTAGGTTATCAGGACCAGAGCCACAAGCTAGCCAAGACCACCCTTTTCTGTTATGACCCAGCAGGTCCAAGTCCATGTACTGACTTTAAAAAAATACTAGTGAATGTACACAAGGAAGTACATACAACGACTGTTCTCTGTGAAATGGTCTTAATGACTAGTAGCAAGAACAGATGAAATCACCTGTGTGGCATAATTCTAATAAAGGAATACTATACAGCAATTAAAAGGACTACTGTTAAATATATGAGAGATCAACAATAAATTTTTTTAAAAAAACACTACTGAATTTAAAAAAGCAAGCAGTGGGATGATTAATTCAGTATTATTTGTGTAAAAGTTATCTATGTATTTGTATAAGCACTTATATAAAACTATTCAAATAGTTTTGTGCTGTCTACATGCAGGATGGAGGAAGTAGTCAACAGATTAAAGCTTTAGCTGAAATGCCCTGAACAATAACATATTCATATATTAGAGAGAAGTTTGTTTTGTTTGCTTTTGGGATTTGTTGTTGTTGTTGTTTTTTGAGTTTATCATTGTCATTTTTTTTGTTATTTGTGGCTGGGTGGTTTTTTTCAGTGGTGTGAGGGGGAGCTAGGGGGAGTACAAGGGATTGAACCTGGGGGTGCTCTACCACTGAGCTACATCCCCAGCCTTTCTATAAATTTTAACACAAACTCTTGCTAAGTTGCTAAGGGTGACTTTGAACTTGTGATTCTCTTGCTTCAGCCTCCCAAGGACCTGGCATTACAGGCAGGAGCCACACCTGGTTTGCTGACCCCTGTATTAGAAGAAATCCTATAATATAGAACAATAACTGCCATCCTATCTTATAATAAGTCTTTCCACCATGTGGAGAGCCGTCACTAGTGGTGCCTGCAGAACCCTCCAGCACCAGGCTACTTTAAAAATAAAGAGACCATCTGAATACTGAGACACACAGGTAGTTTTATAGGTACTTGTATAGATACCTATGAACATATTACATAAATATTAATTTATCCCTCTGTGGGGAAATCTTCTATTTTGTATAATATCAGTATAGTGGTACAGCTATAATTTATAAAAATAGGGATTTTAGGAGTCTATGTTCAAAACTTTTTCTCCCCCAAAAAGAGAATCAGATCCAAAAGTTAAGGTGAGGGGATTGGGATCTAGCTCAGTTGGTAGGGTGCTTGCCTCGAGTGAACAATGCCCTGGGTTCAATCCCTAGTGCCACCAAAAAAAAAAAAAAAGTTAAGGCAAGTAATAGGTGTCTCTTTTCAAACAGGACACCTGACTGCAATACAGAGAAAACCACAACCTGAATCAAATCATGAAGACGTGTCTTTACCAACCCAATAAATAGAAAGAGTCTGAAATGTAAGTGGCTGGTCCTTGTCATGGGCAAGTTCCAGATGGAAGGAGACCAAAGAAGTAAATACAGCAATGGAACATGTGATCATGGATGTGACCCTGGGAAATGAATGCTGGGAAAGCACTCTACCACTGAGCTACAGCATCAGCCCCAGGGGGAAAAAAAGTTAAAAAAGAAATAAAAAATAAATTTAAAAGACTTTAAAAATCTCTTGGTTTTATACAAAGAGCATTAGTGGAATGATTGAGCAAATATGAGTAAAAAATATCAATTATCAATTAGATTACAGAACTGTATCCTTGTTATACTTATGTAAGAAAATTGTTTTGAGGAAATACACCTTGGTATTTAAGGGTACAGGAGTGTGGTATCTGTAACTTACTTTCAAACTGTCCAGAAACAAACTCAGAGAGAGGGAGAGAGAGAGAGAGAGAGAGAGAGAGAGAGAGAGAGAGAGAGAGAGAGAGAGAGAGAGAGAGAGAGAGAGAGAATAAATAAGAGACAGAGGGAGAGGGAATAAGAAATAAGAGAGATACTGGATATGTGTATATAATGAGAAAAACAAAACAAATATGAGAAATTTAATATTGGGAGAATCCTTTGGAGACTTCTCTGGAAAGCTGAAATCATTTCAAAATTGAAAGACAAAGAACAAATTATATTAAAGCCCTTGGTAGAGAGAGCACACCTGTTTGCTTTCTAGGTTTTTACCTTACAAAATCAGGTAATGTAATATCTGCCATTCACACTGCAAATAAGCTAACATCAAGATTCTGTCTGTTGTCACCACAGGCCCTTAATTTCAACCCTGAGAAAAATAAAAGGAATCAAAGAGCTTCTCCCAGCCCCTTTTATATTTTATTTTGAGATAGTGTCTCGCTAAGCTCCTGAGGCCATCCTTAAACTTTCATACCTCCTGCCTCAGCCTCCAGAATCACTGAAATTACAGGTGTGCACCACCATGCCCATCTTCTCCCATCCTTTTAATAGTGGCTTCAACACAAACCTCTCTCTGCCCTTGGAAGCCCCCAAGTGAGTAACATCCTGCTCTGCACCCATGAGAAGGAACAGTGGAGCTTTAGTCTCCTGTCAATGAAGGATGGCAATCCAAGGCAAGGGTAACAGCATCCCCAGCTCCCCTGCCTGGAGAAGGCAATCACCAATTGCAATATCATCCTTATACACCAGGGCCCAATCCCAAAGTCCTTACATGAACATGACCTGCTAATCAGGTCCCCAGTGCCTCCATCATAAATAGATACTACAACTGGCTGTGTGATTAGCAAGCAGATGCTACCAAGACAACCACCTTTTTTTTTTACTTTCTTCTTCTTCTTCTTCTTCTTCTTTTTAATTTCCCTGCTGAAGAACTTGTCCTTTCTGACCTTATGTTTCAACTCCAGGATATAGTGAGATGGAAAATGTCTACTCAATCAGAGAAATCTATCACCTAATGAAAGCAATTAAAGATGCAATTAATTCAAAATCCATTTAGGAAAAACAAGGCAATAAATATATTTTAAAAGGAGGAAAATTAAGCAAAAATCAACCTATATGAATAATTTCCTATGCCTCAACTGTCCAGAGGCTTCATAAAAAAATGCACACTAGGGGCCTGGGGTTGTGCCTCACTGGGAAAGACCTTGGCTGGCACGTATGAGGAACTGGTCTCAATTCTTAGCACCACATATAAATAAATAAGTAAGTAAACAAATAGGTAGATAGTTAGATAGATGAGTGAATAAATAAATAAAGTAAAGGTCTATATACAACTAAAATTATAGAAACATTTAAGAAAAAAATTGAAAATCCAAATCCATGCCTTAATTTCCATTTAGGAATCAAGTTGAGATTATCCACTTGATTGACATGATGGTTCCATCATGCAGGGAGAAGCATCTGGCACATAGTAGGTCCCCCATAAATACTACAAGATATGAAAAGAGAGAACAACTCTGGAGGTGATCACACTCCACTGACCTTCAGCATAAGCAGTAGTTAAAACATGGGGTGTGACACTCGGTTTTACATTCACTTACCATTGTGGACTCTTTTTTTTTTTTTTTTTATTTTGTTCAAATTCTGGCTCTAAACTTTTGGATACAAGTCAGCTTTCTCCAAAAACTCTTCTACCACTCATCCAAGGAGAACTTGAACTTTCTGAGAATTCCTGAGAATTCTTGCCTTCACCTTCCTGAGAATTAAGCTTTGTGCTGAAGATAGTTTTATATTCACAGTATGAATCTATACCATTTTTTAACATGCCAATGACCCACCAACAGGCCACAGACCCAGTAATGAGCCATGCTTTATCCCTGTTTGTTGACATTACAGATGATTTATATTTTTTCCCATGTATATTTAAGAAGTCTTTTGTTTTCTATAATGAACATTTGTTACACTTCAATAATCAGTGAAGAAATGATGAAAAAAACAAGAAGATTAAAATAACATTCCCATTCAGAGAGCAGGCTTCAGACTCTGCAGTGTACCAAATTGCCTGGGGAGCCAGTAGCAATGCAAATTCTGGTTCCCCTGGCCAGGGCAGGGCTGGGCTCCTGCATTTCCAACAAGATCCTTTGCAAGGGCCCCACAAGCCTTATGGTGCTTTGATTGCTAAGGATCTATAAAACAAAAAAACAATTCAGATGCCACAATCCCAGTTTGAAAACGATGACAGTAAGCAACAAAATCAAAAATCAAAGCAGGGTTTACACTGAAAATATATGCTTTTTTTTTTCTTTTGGTACCAGAAATTCAACTTCAGGGGCACTTAAAAATTAAGACACTCCCCAGCCCTTTTTATTTTTTACTTTGAGACAGGGTCTCACTAAACTGCTTAGGGCCTTGTTAAGTTGCTGAGGCTGGTCTCGAACTTCTGATCCTCCTGCCTCAGCCTCCTGAGTCACTGGGATTATAGGTGTACGCTATTGTGCCTGGATGAAAATTAATGCATTTTGAACACCAACTAAAAAGAATTAAAAAAAAAAAACGACCCCCCCCCCCCACTGAGCTTTACTTGTAAGTACAGTGCTCAGCTGAAAATGCTCATCTTCATTGTTAAACACAAATGAAATTGCTTCTTATTGATTTTAATTTAGGTTAGAACACTTGCTGTCCAATAATGTCAGAAAAGGAAATGGCTCCTGAGGACCCGACATGATAAGGGAGGACTCTGGGGGCAATCAGACACTCTGCTGACCTCCAGTCTAAGCAGCAGTTAAAACATGACCAGAAGGATTAGGTGTGACACATGGCTTTACGTCCCTCTAATCCCTGAGGGCCTCTTAACCATTACAGTCTCTTTATTATTTTTTTTCTTAATTCTGACTGCAAAAATGTTGGTCAATTAAGTTTTACTCATTTCCTTCCAGATCCTTAGGATTCTAATTTTCAAATAAAATCAACAGAAGCAGATAAAGCTAAGTGTTTGCAGCGTGTCTCCTCAAGAGAGGCTGTCCCCTAACAGCAAAAGAAAAGTCCATGGATTTTTACAAAAACGTCTAAATGAATGAACTCGAATCACCCAGCAGACATCGACAAAACTACTATGAAACGGCTATTTGGTTCATACAGGGAGAAGGTTCCTTTTCCTTCTCAACACACAGGCATTCATCTTTTTGTTGCTCCCAGTTAAGATTGGGACATTTGATTGAAAATTGCCAGAATCAAACAGGGATAATACAGGCAGAGAAAGAATATACTGAAAGGGACCTGGACATCTCAAAGAATCCAATCAAATGCCTAACAAGCCACCTTTGGAAAGTGCAGGGATCAGAGTGCTAGTGAGGATTCACAGAGTTGGAACTGAGAGAGAGATAATGGCATCCTTGTGTCACCTGGCTGGTACAATCAAATCCGGGGAGAAAAAGTGTGACCAGTCTAGCCTGGGCTTTGTACCACCCTCGATCAGGAATGACATAGCCCCTTGATTGGCAGAAGGTCCTATCAAGACTGTGGGAGGAGGATCAATACCCCAAGAGCAGCAAAGGTGGCCAAAAATGGTAAAGAGATGCCAGACAGGAAGAAAAGTAATAGCAATATAATAACAAAATCCATAACAGTCACATGCTTTCAAGACACTAGCATTTACTTAATTTAATCCTTACATCAACTCTATGGATACAAGAGCATCAGACCATCTTATATATGAAGAAATGAGGGACTCGGGACAAAAAATTGGTCTGTGACAAAGCAAGGAGAGAGTGCAGTCTCTGTTCACAAGATCACTATGAGAAAGGCATTGAAGCTTTCTCTGTATGTGGGAGTTTCCAAGGACAAGACAATCAAGTCTAAATGTCTCTACTTCTCAGTCAAGTGTCATACAAGGCATCCAACACTGGTTTCCATGTCTCTCAAGTCTCAGGGAAGAGAGGTGGTGTACACCTATAATTCTAGGGACTTTGGAGGCTGAGGCACTAGGATCACAAGTTTGAGGCCACCCTCAGCAATTTTGTGAGGCCATAAGCAATTTAGCAAGACCTTGTCTCAAATAAATAAATAAATAAATAAATAAATAAATAAATAAATAAATAAATAAATACATAAATAAATAAATAAATAAATAAAAAGGCTGGGGATATGGCTCAGTGGTAAAGTGGGTTCAAATTCCAATACCCTAAAAGAGAAAAAAAAATCTCTGAAAGCACCCATCTGTAAATCTAGTTATGAAAGGACTCATTCCATGAAGAAGCAGCAGAGGCACAATGTAGACAGGGGTTCAAGTCCCAGAGGCATCTGACTTTGCCCTAGGAGTAAGCACATTCACAAATTGGTCAACTCTGTGAGCAGAGCCACTGTTCCCATGAACACATGTGAAAATTCTTTCAAAAGTTCACAGGGATGGGGATGTGGCTCAAGCACTAACGTGCTCGCTTGGCATGCGTACAACCCGGGTTCAATCCTCAGCACCACATACAAACAAAGATGTTGTGTCTGCCGAAAACTAAAAAATAAATATATATTTTAAAAAATTTAAAAAAGGGTAACAAAACCTCCTCCTCTCAGGGAGGTATTGGAGCTCAATTCTCTGTGGCTCCTGAAAACTTTAAGATCTGAATAAGTATCTAAGCAATTTATTATCTTCAGTGACACAAGCTGTTTTAGGGACCTTTATCTTAGATCTCAATTTGAAAACAATCAAAGAACCCCAATCACCCCAGGCAAAGTGCTAACTCATTAAGTTTTCACTAAGACTTGACTTGGACTGATGATGCCTTTCCTTGGAATCATGTGCAAGAGAAGAGTCACCACAATAAAAAACCAGCCTGTCCCATGGGACTGCTCAGACCTTCATTTCCGTCAGTAGAGACTAGGAAGAGAAGTGTCCCAAAGCACACTGATTCAGCTAAGAGTGGGTCTGGTTATCCTCTGCCCCCCTTCCAGCATCCCAACACACAAGTCCATGGCAGCCAAGAGAATCACAAGGTTGAGACCAGCCTTAGCAACTTAGCAAAGCCCTAAAGAACTTAGCAAGACCTTGTCTCAAAATTAAAGATTAAAACAAAAAGGGGGAGGCTGGGGATGTGACTCAGTGATTAAGTGCCCCTGGGTTCATTTACCCATACCTGCTCCACCCAACCCCCCAAAAAATCATCCACAGCAAAATTCAACACTAACCCCATTCTTGTCAAAAATAAGCATGGTGTCCTCAGTTCAAATTATGCTACTTCTTAGCCCCTAGATGCACCCCACTACTCACACAGAAGCAGCTTCTGAGAAACAATGTATTCAAACCTCTTCAAGAGCTGGGGCAAGGACTCAGTGGTAGAGCACTTGCCTGGCATGTGTGAGGCACTGGGTTGGATCCTCAGCACCACATAAAAATAAATAAATAAAATAAAGGTATTGTGTCCATCTACAACTAATATATATATGCATGTGTTTTAAAAAAATTTCTATATAAAGATTTTGGTCACACTTAGTTACTACCCTTAAAATTTTCAGCTCTTATATACAGGTTGAAAAATCTCAAATTCAAAATGCTTCAAAATGTGAAAAATTTTGCCCATCAATGTGACCCGTGGGCAGTGCACACCTGGTGCATGCCAGGGGCCACAGTCAAAAGGCAGGTGCACTGAAAATAGCATCTAAAAATTACCTCCAGGCTCTGTGTGTACAGTGCAAGAGACATCTGTGAATTTCATGCTGGGACTTGGATCCCATCCCCAAGCTACCTCATCATGAATATGCAAATATTCTAAAATGGAGGGAGGGGGATAATCTGACATCTGATCAGATGCCAGTGGTGTGCATCTCAGATCAGGGATCCTCAAACTGAACTCAAACACACGTAAATTTGCATTATGTATTTCACACTTCCAGCCAAAATAAAAATAAAGGTGTGGCAGTTGCCAAGGTAAAGAAACAACCCGGCTTCACATCTCTTCTTGCCTTCCTTGGACTCTGGCTACCCCAGCTGACCTTCTTTTTTTCTTTTTTTGGTTAAAGATGGACACAACATCTTTATTTTATTTATTTATTTTTATGTGGTGCTCAGGATAAAATCCAGAGTCTCTAACGTGCTAGGGGAGCACTCTACCATTAAGCCACCACCCCTGCCCCCCCATCCTGCTGTCACCTTCTTAAATCAGTATGCACAAATCCAACATCACAGGACACAAATGCCACTCAGCCAGTATGATGCACTCAGACATGAATCACACCCAGCATTAGGGAACCCAGGGGGAGGGGGGACCCCCCACCAAACCTCTCTATTAAAACAAGGGCTTCCACTGTGTGTGCAAAAGGACAACCCTTCTGACCTTCCTAGTCACCCCTGGGCTCTCACAATTGCAGTCTGATTAACTAGAGTCTACAACTAATTAACAGGTGTGGTGAGAAAAAAAAAAAAAACCACACCAACCTTGGCAACTTTCTCTCTGAGAGTTGATGAGTGTGGGTTTACAACACAGAGCTCCTGCTGGCTAGAAGGAACTGCTGGCATCCTGGGGTGGGAGTCATTATTCAAACAGTGTCCACCTATTCATCCTTCAGAAGTATCCACTGAGAGCAGAAGTTCAAAATTCATTCCTGGCTACATGGTTGCCTCCTTGGTTATAGATACATGGTATCATCAGCAAAAGCCCCTGATTGGAGCAAGCCCCAGATACAGAAAGTCAGAGGGCCAAGAACATGTGTTTGCCGTGTTCCCTGACAAAGATGGCAATGAACGAAACACAAATATTTTCTCTCCATCAAAAAACATGACTTCTCTATATCTACTTGGAAGCCTCTGGAAACAAGTCCAAAACACACAATACCTTTTCCTAACATGCCCTCTGCAGACAAAGGGTGTCATTATATCTGCCACCCAAGGCAAAGCGTTAAAAGCTCTGGAAGGGTTTCTGCAGCCAGAAGAAAATAATGAGCTTTAAGTCATTTTACTTAATTCTTGAA
Organism: Callospermophilus lateralis; assembly: GCF_048772815.1. Lineage (NCBI taxonomy): Eukaryota > Metazoa > Chordata > Mammalia > Rodentia > Sciuridae > Callospermophilus > Callospermophilus lateralis. The sequence goes on along the minus strand of NW_027514584.1, from coordinate 69,927 downwards.
CACAGGAGTCAAACACACTTACCTGGGCTTGGGGTGGGAGGGTGGGGGGTGGCACATGCCTGTAATCCCAGTAGCTTGGGTAGCTGAAGCCTGAGGATCACAAGTTCAAATCCAGCCTCAGTTATTTAAGCAACTAAGCCAGGTTTTAAGCAACTTAGTGAAACCTTGTTTCAAAATGAAAAATATTAAGAGCAGGGAATGTGGCTCAGTGGTTAAGTACCCCTGGGTTCAATCACTGGTACAAGAAAACAAAGGAACAAAACACCCGGCAAGACTTATTTTTTTCCCCTTACTCTTATTAACATATATGTCATTTACTGAATTTCAAATGCATTGGAGCATTTCATCACCCCTAAAGCATATTCAAGGACATAACCCTACCCTATGGATCCCTATGGTGGACAAGTGCCACAGAATTAAAACATCTGTTCAAGTTGGCCTTCAATCCTTTCCCCTTTTCAGAACTCAGCCACCAGCAAAGTACTCAGAGCTTAAAACAGTAAGTGCAATTCACCAAGGATGTGTAGACGGTTATCTATGTATGAACAGAAGCACCATGGTGTCTGAAAGATGGCAAGCTATGAAGCCAGCACTTTTAGTTATGAAACTTCTGGAAATGTAATGATGAACAGATAAGGTGTATGTATTCTGACCTAAAAGGAGGCAATTATATTTTTCTGGTTCACACTCACAGTAAGTGCTCAATACATAATGGTTTCCCTTAGCTGCATTATGAAAACACAGTGCAAGAAGTAGCAGCAGAATTTCAAGACACCTTCCCTGGCCCTACAAGCTGGATGGAAGGAAGATGGCTCAGGGCTTACAGTGGAAAATACGACAGTAAAGGGACAGGGAAGAAAGCAGCTGTCACTGGGGAAGATACAGGCCACCACAGCCATCTCCACAAAGCGGTTTGCCGCCTACCTAACAGGGGAACCAGTCTCCTTTAGAAGTCACTCTGGGGGCTGGGGATGTGGCTCAAGCGGTAGAGTGCTCGCCTGGAGTGCATGCGGCCCAGGTTCGATCCTCAGCACCACATACAAACAAAGATGTTGTGTCCACTGAAAAATAAAAACTAAACATTAAAAAAAAGGTCACTCTGAAGTCTGGCTGAGCTGCAGAGTGTCAAGAAGTCCTCAGACTCCTCTTCCTCAGAAGTTCTGAGAAGTCCTCTTCCCCCCTCCCACGTGGGCAACACAGCTGCTCCAACAGCCCTCTCCTGGGTTTCCAAGGCAACCTCCTCCCACAACCCCTGGCCACCCTCTCTGGAAGACTTGAACATCCTTGTTTATTCCTTGTAAAAGAACTTCCAAGTGAAACCTAGATTCTTATCACCTGCACCAAACAAAAGAGTAGGTATCCACTGGGCCAAGCTCCCTGCAAAGGAAGTATTCCCAGTGGGAACCTGGAAAACAATTAAAGAGGGATGGGCTTTTTCCCAGCTGTCCCTTGGCTTCCCTCCCCAGCACTAGCCACCCTGGACCACATTCTTGGCACAATAACACAACAGGATTCCATGCTACAGAGCTTCTGGGCAAATCTAACAGAGCTTTCTGTCAGTTCTGTTGGCCTTCTATGTCCATGGGTTCCTTACTTACCAGTTACTTACCCATGGGTTTTGCAACTAGATGCTGCGGCCTAAACATGGACGCCTAAGGCACTTCCAGATCCGGGGGCCTAAACATGGACGTGCATCTGAAGAACTTCCGGATCTGGGGACCTAAACATGGATGTGTGCCTGAGGAACTTTCGGATGCTATGGCCTAAACATGGAGGACTGAGGAACTTCTTGATCCGAGGGCCCAAAGATGGACATGCACCTGAGGAACTTCTGGATCTGGGGGCCTAAATATGGATGTGTGCCTCAGGAACTTTCAGTTACGGGGGCCTAAACATGGATGCCTGAAGCATTCCAGATCCTGGGACCTAAACATGAACGCCTGAGGCACTTAAGGGTTCCTAGAGCCTAACCATGGATGCCTGAGAAACTTCTGAACCAACATGCACCCAAAAAAATTCCGGATCCAAGGGTTTAAACATGGGCATGCACATGAAAAACTTCTGGATCCTAGAGCCTAAACATGGATGCTGAGGAACTTCCGGACCTGGGGGCTTAAACATAGACGTGCACCTGAGGAACCTCTGGATCCGTGGGACTAAATATGGATGCCTGAGGAACTTCTGGATCCAGGGGCCTAAATATGGACACCTGAGGAACTTCCAAATCCTAGAGCCTAAACATGGATGTGCACCTGAGGCACTTCTGGATGTTACAGCCTAAACATGGATGTGCGCCCGAGGAACTTCTGGATCCGGGAAACTAAACATGTACATGCACCTTTGAAACTTCTGGATCTGGATCTGGAGGGGCTATACATGAATCTCTGAGGAACTTCTGTATCTGGAGGCCTAAACATGAACATGCGCCTGAGGAACCTCTGGTTCCTGGGGCCTAAACATGGATGCCTGAGACACTTATGAGTCCTAGAGCCTAAACATGGATGCTGAGAAATTTATGGACCTGGGGGTTTAAACATGGTCGTGCACTTGAGGACCTTCTGGATGCTGCAGCCTAAACATGGACGCCTGAGGCACTTCCAGATCCGAGGGCCTAAACCTGGAGGTAGGCCTGAGGAACTTCCGGATGCTACAGCCTAAACCTGGAGAACTATGGAACTTCCGGATCTGAGGACCCAAAGATGGACATGCACCTGAGGAACTTCCAGACCTGGGGCCCTAAATATGGATGTGCACCTCAGGATCTTCCAGATCTGGGGGACTAAACATGGATGCCTGAGGCATTCCAGATCCTGGGGCCTAAACATGGACACGTGAGACACTTCCAGATTTGAGGGCCTAAAGATAAACGTGCACCTGAGGAATATCGGGATCTAGGGGGCCTAAAAATGGACATGCACCTGAGAAACTTCCGGATTCAGGGGCCTAAGCATGGACGTGTGGCTGAGGAACTTCCGGATCTGGGGACCTAAATATGGATGTGCGCCTAAGGAACTTCCGGATCCAGGGGCCTAAACATGGATGCCTGAGGCATTCCAGATCCTGGGGCCTAAACATGGATGCCTGAGGCACTTCCAGATCCTTGAGCCTAAACATGGATGCTGAGGAACTTCTGGACTCAGGGGCTTAAACATGGATGTGCACCTGAGGAACCTCTGTATCTGCAAGCCTAAATATGGACGCCTGAGGAACTTCTCGATCCAGGGGCATAAACATGGACATCTGAGGAACCTCCAGATCCTAGAGCCTAAACATGGATTTGTAGCTGAGGCACTTTTGAATTCTACAGCCTAAACATGGATGTGCACCCGAGGAACTTCCGGATCCAGGTGCCTACACATGTACACGCACCTTTGAAACTACTGGATCCAGATCTGGGGGCCTAAACATGGATGTCTGAGGAACTTCCAGATCTGGGGAACTGAATATAGATGCTTGAGGCACTTCCAGATCCAAGAGTCTAAACATGGACGTGTCCGCGGAAATTCTGGGTCCTTGTGCCTATAAAGGGCAGGACGTGACTCTCAGAAGGGATGTGGCCCATGAAGGGGAGCCGAGTATGGGGCCTGTTGGGGGGAAGACTGAGCTGTCACACTCTGAACTTGAATGTGACAGTAGTGGCCTCACTTCCCGGCCATCCCTTGGGTGTCATTTCCTCCCCTTCCAGGTGGTGCTAAGGAGGAAGTGAGACCAAGTGCCTGTGCCAAGCCCTGAGGTGGAACACCAACTTTCTTCTCACTTAGCCAGGCGCCCAGCCTGGATGGGGATGGGGACGTCTAATGACTCTAGCTGCCTCCTGCATCCCTGCCCCAGGACCTCAGGGACCACAAGCGGTGGGTCATTGACATTACTCTCCTCTGGCCACTGACTCTCAACTTTGGGTCTGCCCAGGAAGAGCTCTATCTCCCAGAGGGTCATGGGGCACCTGTGACCTGCTGCTCTTTACCCATCATTATCCTGGGTGAGCAAAGGTCAGGACCCCAGACGCTAATAAGAGTGACATGTCCTGGATGGGTGGCTGAGGACTTTGCTTCTATCCCTAGGTCTCAGACACTGGATGATCCCTCCCAAAGATAGAAAATAACCCCAGACTGCCCAAAACTTATTTTTAAGCTTTGGATTCTGAAATTTTCGTGCTGCCACCTTCTTTGTGAAGCCAGTTTTTCAACAGAGACAATATTCCGGGGTGTGTGCCAGGGGACAATATGGAGTCAATCAAATTAAGCTGACACATCTAGTCCTCCAAGAGAAATCTGGATTGGAGGAAGAACAGCCATTCTCAACTGGTAAAATAGTGAAGTTCCCTTGTCCTTATTTTGTGTAAGCAAAATAAATAATCTGATATTAATTCTTCGATTTTTATTTTGATGAGTGTTTGGCTCATAGGAAAACTGATTGTGTTTTATGGGATGAAGTGTTACCTGATTTTAAAATTAAAAATGAAGCCAATTAGGATTGTTAAATTACACTGTCATAATTTTGTTCTTTGATAGCAGAAATAAATAAACCTTTAAAAAAGAATACAAGTAAAAAGAAATGCTAATGAGGATGTGGAAGAAAAAGATACACTCATAGATTGCTGGTGGGACTGCAAAATAGTGCAACCATTTTGGAAAGCAATACGGAGATTCCTCAGAAAACTTGGAATGGAACCACATTTGACCCAGTTATCCCACTCCTCAGCATATACCCAAGACTTAAAATAAGCATACTATATTGATGTGGCCACATCAAAGTATATATCAGCTAAATTCACAATAGCTAAACTATGGGACCAACCTAAGAGCTCTTAACAGATAAATGGGTAAAGAAAAGTGGTCCATATACACAATGGATATTACTCAGCCATTAAAAGAATAAAATTATGGCATTTGCTGGTAAGTGAATGAACTGGAGAATATCATGTTAAGAGAAATAAATCAATCTGAAAAAATATTATAAATAAATTTCCATCTATTTTAAACATGCACCAACTTTTTCTCTTATCACATTCCCTAAACAATAAAGTATAACATTTATAGAGTATAACAATTATTTACATAGTATTTACATTTTATTGAACATCAGAAGTAATCTAGAAAGAATTTAAAGTATATGGGAGATGAACAGAGATTATATGCAAATATTATACCATTTTGTTTAAGGGACTTGAGCATTTGTGGATTTGGATGTCTTTGGGCAGTCCTGGAACCAGATCCCCACAGATACCAAGGGATGACTGTAGCAAAGTGCAAAGTATAAAATATTTACTCCACTTGAAAGAGCCACTCATTTTAAAATTATGTTGGAGAAAGGAACCAAACATCCTAAAGGAAGTTTGGATGCATAGACCACCACCCAATCCTACTGACAAAATAAACCCATAGCTGTATTGAATAAAGCCTGAACCCCTGGAAATAATGTGGAGTCCAGAGCTCAGATCCTTCTGGACTTAAGCTAGACACTAAACATGGGAATCTGGGCTTGGAAAAAACAAAATAACCAGGAAAGCAAAAGCCAGGGTCTAGGATGGGATATGAGAAAAGATTACAAAGTATCCTCCATCAGGCAGGAGGAACCAGGGCTGATACCCAGGGGCACTTTTGTCCAGGATCTTCTGTGGGCCACGTGCAATGTCTGAAGAGTTCCAAGGTCCCTTCTGCATTTCACACTGTGAAACAGGTGCTCAATTATAATGCTCTAAGTGTCCGCTGCTGCCTCTAGATTTCTTGGGCAGCAGAGGCCAGTGTGCTTTGCAATTCCCCACAAGACCCATAACACATCATCAACAGGAACCAGAGGAAGAAATCAATGCCAGAAACTCTGCTCAATTCTCAGTCGCAAGCAGGTAAAATGACAATAAAGGCTATTATTTCCAAGTGCTTCCTCTATGACTGGCAGTGTCCCTGTGCCTGTTATAGCATCTTCTATGGCCTTGGTTTTAGTCAGCTTTTTACTGTCATGACCCAAAGACCTGCCAAGAATGATCTTAGAGGAGGAGAAGTTTATTTGGGGGCTCAGTTTCAGAGATCTCGGTTGAGAGACTGCTGACTCAATTGCTCTGGGCCCAAGATGAGGCAGAACATCATAGTGGAAGAGTGTGGCAGAGGGAAGCAGCTCAGGACACGGCCATCAGGAAGCAAACGAAGAGAACTCTGCTCAACAAAAACAAAATATAAGCCCCAAAAGCATCCTTCCCAAAGACCTACATTCTCCAGCCACACCCTGCTTGCCTAGACTTACCACCCAGTTAATCCACTAAAATGGATTAATGCACTGATTAGGTTGAGGCTCTCAATCATTTCGCCTCTAAATTTTCCTTCACTGTCTCTCACATGTGCTTTTTGGGGATATCTCATATCTAAATTCTAAGAGCCTTACTTAATGCATTACTCAAACAACGTCAGGGAGTAGGGGCTGTGACCCCCACTTCACAAACAAAGACACAGAGCTAAATAACCCAGCACCCTGTCCTGATACCCAAACTCCAATGTTTGCTAGCCACAGTGTCTTCCAGAAGGCCAAGAGTTTCTCTTGGCTCTAAGTTTTGAGGGGGTAAGGATGGCAGAAGTGGTCATCTGGGTTACACAGGACTGTAAGTCTAACCTGCACATCTACAAGGTAAGATAAGGTAAGGCAGAAGGGAGTACTCCAGATGATCATGCAGATGATCACACGGTGTGTACCCACATGACATGTGCTGTGCATAGGAGCTCCATTTTAAGCTTCTTTTAATTTAAAACTTTAAGCCTTATTGTAGTCCCATGGAACAGTACAAAGAAACAGATGTTATAAATTTTAATGGTATTTTTCTACTTGTTATATCTAAAACACTATCATTTCAATAGGCGATCAATATAAAACTTTAATAGGATGTTTTACATACCTTTTTTTTCCTGTGTCTTTGAAATCTGATGGGTATTTATACATAAAGCACAAAGAAAATCAGACAAGCCACATTGCAAACTTGCAACAGACATATGAGGGCTAGCAGCTACCAAACTAGACACAGCAGTTTCACAGACATTTTCTGGTAAATGAGTCAAGAAAGATTACCATCAGAAGAAAATTCTGGAGGAAAAACTGCACATCCAGGAACCAAACACAGAATTACCTGGTACCATCTGAGAATTTGGTATGTCCCATTCATTAATAATGGGTCTCATGTCAGCTTCACAAAAGAATTCCTTTTGTCTTTCATCCCAACTCCCAAATTCCCTTACAAGAATAACACTCATCAGAGGACCACTCAAATTTTGAGAAACAAGCTACCCTAAAGATAACAATGAACTTATTCAGAGTAAACACAAGATGCTTAACCAGGTATAAACAACAAGAGGAAAGAGACCCATTAAGTTAGTCACAGTTTTAAAAATTGCTGTCACCAAGCCCATACTTAACACTTAACTTTACTAGCTAAGAATTCAGAATTGTGTCACATTGGAATACAAACAGTTCTGGAGTGCCAGAATCTGATGCAAAACCACAAGGCTTTAAAGAAAGAAATAATAACCAAGTAATTTCAGATCCCCTAAATCTCCATGAGTAGATCTCACCAATTACAATATGATGTAACCACCATCAAGAGAGAATGGATTTGTTTTTTAACCCTGAATAAAAATGCGTGAGCCAAACACAAAACCAAAACAACTTCATAGATCAGAGAACTTTCAAAATTGCCCATTTAGCAACACAACTAATTCCAAGGATGTAAAAGACTTTGGGTGTGGTTCCCATTGTTTATTTATTTATTTATTTATTTATTTATTCTTTTAATTAATTTTTATTGTTGGTTGTTCAAAACATTACATAGTTCTTGTTATATCATATTTCACACTTGATTCAAGTGGGATATGAACTCCCATTTTTACCCCGTATACAGATGGCAGAATCACATCAGTTGCACAACCATTGATTTACATATTGCCATCCTGGTGTCTGTTGTATTCTGCTGCCTTTCCTATCCTCTACTATGCCCCCTCCCCCCTCCCCTCTTCTCTCTCTACCCCCTCTACTGTAATTCATTTCTCCTCCTTATAATTTCCTCCCTTTCCCCTTACTTCCTCTTGTATGTAATTTTGTATACCCCTGAGGGTCTCCTTCCATTTACATGCAATTTCTCTTCTCTCTCCCTTTCCGTCCCACCTCTCATCCCTGCTTAATGTTAATCTTCTTCTCATGCTCTTCGTCCCTACTCTGTTCTAGGTTACTCTCCTTATATCAAAGAAGACATTTGGCATTTGTTTTTAAGGGATTGGCTAGCTTCACTTAGCATAATCTGCTCTAATGCCATCCATTTCCCTCCAAATTCTATGATTTTGTCATTTTTTAATGCAGAGTAATACTCCATTGTGTATAAATGACACATTTTTTTTATCCATTTGAAGCCAGATTTAAAGTTAGGTAGTCAGTGTAGTTAGGTAAATTGGGTCTAATATCGAGTGAAATCTAAAATGGAGGCCATGCTGGGAATGACTCAGGGAAAACGCAGGACAACTCATGGAATGTTAATGAAGTCCTGAAAAGGCGTTAGGCCAAGGTCCACCTCAAAGAAATGTTAATGGAGCTCAGGAAACAGCCCCAACAGAATTGGAGATAGCCCATCCTAGAGAAATTATAAGCCCATCCCAAAATGTGATAATTGGGCACACCTGTGTCCTAACCCCTTCAACCTACATTCCATCACCAAAACTATAAAAAGGGGAAACAACTGCACTTCCATGGATTCCCACTTTTTGGGTCCCCTTCTTCCTCTGGGAGAAGTCTTTTCTGCTGTCCTTTAATAAACTTGTAATTTCTATTCTGACCTTGCCTCGGCGTGCTTCTTTGGTGTTATTCTTCAACATTGGGGAAGCAAGAACTCGTCACCGGTCAACAGCGGTATCATATTGGAGGTTCCACCGAGATTCTACACCGAGGTAAGTGCATGCACCCCATGTCTGTTTTAGGTGCATCTCTCTCTTTCTTTCTGGAGGGTAAGGTGGGCACCCGACGGCTACTTAAATGCAACTAGTGCAGCCGCCACTCTTCAGGACTCGGGTGAGAGGTTTCTCGGCCTAGGCAGCTCTTAATCACCTGTTCAATACAGAGCAGGCATGTTGGGTTCTGCCAAAGCCGCTTCCAACTTTTCTGTCTGGGCCCGGAGAGCAATGGGCGTGAGTACACGGTGTCCCGAATCCTGATCTGCCTCGGATGCGTGGAGGTGGGGGAAGGAGTTTGGAACAACTGTGGAATTCCAGTCTGGGCTACTCTCAGACGATTCTTAAGGTTCCTTTCTCTTGAGCCTCCTCCCAACAGCCCTCAGGGGTATCTAGGGTGATCAGTAGATGAATGGCACTGAGGGAAAGCCCCAATCACATTTGCCTCCGTATGGGCGACGCAACACTCCAAACCCTGCATCCAATCCCTCCTGGATGCTCCCCTTCCTTTGCAGGTCAGAAATGCTAGCAATTCGAGTTCTAGGACTGAGAAAGGCATGAGATAATTAGTAAAATCTGCCCAGGTTCCCTAAGGTGCATAGTAACTTTCAATAGTCTGTTTTACTGCCCAATGTTTAAAATGAGCTGTGTTCTCTTTCAGCTGCTACAGTGGCATTTTTAGAATCAACTACTCAGGTAATCTGCTAGTCTACAGAGCAAAGGTAACAAAAGAGAGCATGTATGTTTCTCTTTTTACAATGGGTTTTTAGTGGCTGAAGGGTAAGCAGTAATGCCCTTAAGTCTGAATCCTCCCAGGGTCTCTGGCACAGGGCAAACTGAGACCCTAGCACTTTGCTAAAGGGGACCAGAAACCTTTTGGCAAAGCAAAGTGAGAGATGGGTTTTCTGGACCGTTTAGGAAGCTCAAACCTAGGGAGACGTCCCTAATGAGAACAGTTTTCTCTGGCCCAGCATGGGCGCCTGAGTCCTGTTTTCTTCTCACTCAGACGGGAGCTTCTCTCTCCCCAATACACCAGGTGCACCACTAGCCTGCGTATTGAAAAATTGGGACAGTTTGATAAAATTTACAAAAAGGAAATGGTGTGAGGTGCTGTATGTTCAAATTTTCGTTGCTCTAAGGGAAAATCCTAAATTATGCCAACAGTGTAAAGTAGACTTAGCTATGATATCTGCTATAAAGAGAAAAAATCTTGGACTCACTGAGGAAAAGAATCAAGAGAAAAATTTGAGCTGATCAAAGTACATACCTCCTTCCCCCTTCAAGACCTAAGGCAGATAAAAACTGACTCTACTAGAAAGTTCGGAGATATGCCAGATTGCCTGGGATTGGGTCTATTCAAAGGTGCTAGTGCTATAAGTAAAGGGGAAACTGAGGATTTCCCAGCAGCTGCCAGAGCCATTTTCGCTTTGGGGAATTTCCTCATTCTTTCCCTGCACTGTAAGGATTACTCCACCTGAATGCAGTAAGTCAGTCATACTGAGACCCTTAATTTTACACCTATAGTTGCCCCTATGTGAAAACATCTGGTCCACTCATGGGGAAATCTATGGTGCCACTGATAGGAGTCATAATTAAATGGAAGTTCAAAACCTGGAGAGACATTTTCTTATCTAGTTGTCTGATTGTTTCTTGGGGATAATCTAGGCTAAATGTGTGTCTAAAAGATGATGTTTCATTGTAACATCTGGTATCTAAATGAGTTTGAAGCACTGCACAATCTTGCAGTTAAAAGTTAGGGTTAGGTAATTGTTTAGTTTGTGATTTCAGATAATTCATGCCAGAGAACTTAGATACTTAAGATAGAAAATTAAAAGAACTCTACTCCCAAGTTGGCAAGTAACTCCCAATCATTCAGTTTTATTTTTTCATCAATTTTGAACTGGGTAGCCTGAAAAGATTTCACTAGGTGTACCAGTGCATTAATTTGGGCAAGGATAGTAAATTATGATTTGGTATCTGTTCCCCTTAGTGTGTAAGATTCAGGAAAAGAAAATGTTGGATTGGGACGTTGGTCTGGCTTATTGAAATAACATTGAATAGCAACAGTCTTGGAAATTTTTAAAGCTTAATTTTGGATATATATGGTAGTGTGTGGTTCTCTTAATATTTTTCCAGGTGATTTAATGTAACTTAGTACTACTTTAGAAACTTCAGAACAAAGAAAGTGACTTTATGATTCTAAAGAAATTTCTTCTGATGGTAGAGATCCTATTTTCAGTTTTGTTTGAGCAAGTTTTTCTAGCGGAGGAAAATGTAAAAGGTATGAAATTTTATTAATTGTATCTTAAACTTGTATCATAATTTTCAACATCCAAACATGGAAATTATGACTTATGGTTAAAATGCCTTAGGCATGAGGTTTGTGCTCAGAATTCCAGTTTTCCCATACCTCAGCCAGGACTTAAATTGATATGCAAATCGAAGAAGCCTGGAGCACTCAGTAGGTGACAGATCTGAGGCCCAAAAAGAAAAAAATAGTAAAAGTGTGTTTTTATGAGAACTCAAACTAGATTAAACCAGAGAGTAAATTGTATGGCATTTACTAATTACTGGCCAGTCAATTCTTTCTAGGATTTTTGCTTTTTCCATAGATTTTGTATTTTTTTTTGAGCTCATGATTTTGATCCTACAGACAAGTTAATGTTTTTCTGATAAGTTCTATTTTTGATCAACTATGGAGTTTTTAAACATTGCAATGAGATTTCACCTAAGAAAGCAACAAGGCCTTTACTATTGTGTTGTGTTACACTTGTGTTACATGTTGTATGTCAGTATGTCTGTATGTGTGTATGTATGTCCATATATCATGCAGTGATATGACAATTGACAGATGAGGAACGCTCATGAAAAATTTAAAAAATGAATCCAAATATCTTTGATTCACGTGATTCAAATGGCTCAATTTAAATTAGGTAAACAGATGAAAATAAAGATGTCTTTAAAATTAAGCTTATTATAAGTTTTTCTAGGTGTTCAAAAATAAAACCTAATAAAATGTTGATGTCTATAAAATAATCTGATTAAATTCAAAATTTACAAGTATTGTTTCAAAATGTGAACAGAAGGAGGTTAACAGATAAAAACGAGAGACTAGAAGGTTCTAGGTATGGATTTCATAGAGGGAAAATATTTTTCTGGATAAGAGTCTATATGATTAAGTAATTAAGAGGGTTTAAGTAAATGATATAAAGAAGGTCTTTGTAAGTTGCTTATAAGTGTAAATTTTTGAGCAAGTAATCTTAAAGAAATTAAACAGCTGGTTAAACAAGTGCTATTGTTTTAGAGAATTGTGCTATGTTATCTGTTTAAAAGCTAAACTTGCTTAATATAAAAACATCAATGTAATTGGTGCTATTAATGTGTTCACATCTTCCAGGTATACAAGTCTGTTAGGTAGAAGCTTTAGAAAGAGCATTATATCAAGCTGTGTTCTAAAGTTGTATGGTAATTTTAGGCTTAAAAGAAAGACATGTTGGAGATATAATTAAATCATTTGTGTTCTATAACTGGGCTTGTTACCAATAAGATATGTACAGTTCTATGTTATCTTTTTACACTGAGATACAACTTAAGTGTATTTTTAAGTTAATGAGGGCTTAATCTGTGTAAAGGTTTTATTGTAAAACACAAAAGTACTTTGCTACTTTTCTACAAAAGGTTAAAACTTTCAGCCTTTCTTTAATTCATGTTTTAGATGTGATATTATGTTATGTTTGCTCAAGTTCACAACAATTTATGTAGGCTTTGTAAAGTAATGTTTAAAAAGCAAAGATCAGTTTCAGAACTATAGTATTTAAGATCTATGAAGAGCCCCGCCTTACCTGAGATAAGGCTCTGTGTCCCATCTCACTGCATGTGAAAGTGACTATGAAAGAAGTAGGCTAGATTTCAGTACATTTAAAGTTGTGTCCAAAGGTTAGTTTTTGTCATGATTACCAGGATCTCAAACAGGGGATTATAATGTATAACTCCACCAAAATTCAAGGTACCTATTACATGAACTAAATATGTTTTTACTCTTGATAATTTTATCTTGTAGTTTTCAAAATGGCTTAAAGATTGCCTGTTAATGTTTTGCAGAGGTACTGATTTAAGAACTCACAACCTGGGTTAATGTAAGATAAGGAGTTATCACCTACAGGATAGAGAGATAGACATTAAAGCCCAGTGCTCTTAATATAAGGCTGTTAAAACTTATTTGTTAAAACTTATTGTTTTAAAATTAAAAATTTGGCTCTTGCCCTCTGAGTCAGTCTGAGTCAGGGGATAGGGGACTTTTTCAAAGAGCTTTGCAACTCTAGGCAACATAACCTCCCGATCAGGGAGATTAATGAGACCAGTAGAGGACAGTGCATTTGCTGTGAAGAGGAGGGTCATCAGAAAAGGGAGACATCCCTGATGCTTCCGAGGGAAGCCACATGGTCAAGCAAGGCCAGGACCCATCCTAGCGAAAATGGCACTAGCAGAACTGGAAAGCTGCTGTAAGTTCCCGAGGGCTCCCAAGGAAACTCAGCTGACTGTTAACAATAGATAGAAACAAAAGTCAGTTTGACTTGCTTCATCTTAAACACTTAGCAAAGACAGTCAAAGCCAAAACACAGCTATTCCTGGGCATTTTAAGTAAAATAATAGTAACTTCCATAAATAAGTAAATTGGAGGCTTCAAAAGAGATTCTCAGACAGGAATGCCTGATAACTATCAAAAGGAACTGCCAGAGTAGTTTTTAGTTTAAGGCTTTTATTTCTAACCTACCCAGGTAGGCATGGTGTTTTCTAGTATGGTTATCCAGCCCTAAGTAACAGAATTAAAGATTTCTCTATTAGACACAGAGGTCATACTAGTAAAAGTATTTTGCAAGTCAGATGACATTAAGTTATTAAACTGTATCTTAAGGAAAAGGACATCTGTAACCCTAAAAATTAAATGTTGTGTTTACATCCCTGACAATTCTGGTGATGTGACAAATATCCTTAAAGATTTACATGCTCAGATATAAGCCATGGCCTCAGAAACTTTGTCATGGAAACAATATCTTAGCTCCTGGTTCTTGGTACTTCCTGGTGGAAAACATTGTTAGTCTTTGTCTTTGCCATCACACTCATTGGCATATTCCTGTGCTATGGGATTTATTGCTGCATCAATCTGGTTCCAGTACTAATAAATTCTTGTTTCTCTTATAGACCACCCATAGACCACCCATCACTCAAATGGCCTTCCAGCCTATTACTTCTCAATCAGACTTCTATCATGGACCACTCGATAGACCCGATTTTTAAAGGGGGACTCCAAACTGCTTGCCCCACACCTTCCCTTTTCAGCCTGAAGAAGCCAGAAAGATTTTCTTTGCCCCCCTTCCTTACAGCAGTAAGGAGTTCCCAAATTAGAGGGGGGAATGAAGCCAGATTTAAAGTTAGGTAGTCAGTGTAGTTAGGTAAATTGGGTCTATAATCGAGTGAAATCTAAAATGAAGGCCATGCTGGGAATGACTCAGGGAAAACGCAGGACAACTCATGGAATGTTAATGAAGTCCTGAAAAGGCCCTAGGCCAAAGTCCACCTCAAAAAATTGTTAATGGAGCTCAGGAAACAGCCCCCAACAGATTTGGAGATAGCACATCCTAGAGAAATGATAAGCCCATCCCAAAAGGTGATAATTGGGCACACCTGTGTCCTAACCCCTTCAACCTACATTCCATCACCAAAACTATAAAAAGGGGAACAACTGCACTTCCACGGATTTCCACCTCTTGGGTCCCCTTCTTCCTACGGGAGAAGTCTTTTCTGCTGTCCTTTAATTAACTTGTAATTTCTATTCTGACCTTGCCTCGGCGTGCTTCTTTGGTGTTATTCTTCAACATTGGGGAAGCAAGAACTCATCACCGGTCAACAGAGGTATCACATTCGTCTATTGAAGGGCATCTAGGTTGGTTCCACAGTCTTGCTATTGTGAATTGTGCTGCTATGAACATGGATGTAGCAGTGTCCCTATAGTGTGCGTTTTTTAGGTCTTTAGGGAATAGACCGAGTAGGGGAATAGCTGGGTCAAATGGTGGTTCCATTCCGAGCTTCCCAAGAAATCTCCATACTGCTTTCCAAATTGGCCGCACCAATTTGCAGTCCCACCAGCAATGTACAAGAGTACCCTTTTCCCCACATCCTCGCCAGCACTTGTTGTTGTTTAACTTTGTAATGGCTGCATATCTTACTGGAGTGAGATGGTATCTTAGAGTGGTTTTGATTTGCATTTCTCTGACTGCTAGAGATGGTGAGAATTTTTTTATGTACTTGTTGATTGATTGTATGTCCTCCTCTGAGAAATGTCTGTTCAGGTCCTTGGCCCATTTGTTGATTGGGTTATTTGTTATCTTATTGTCTAATTTTTTTAGTTCTTTGTATATTCTGGATATTAGAACTCTGTCTGAAGTGTGAGGAGTAAAGATTTGTTTCCAGGACATAGGCTCCCGATTTACCTCTCTTATTGTTTCTTTTGCTGAGAAAACACTTTTTAGTTTGAGTATGTCCAATTTGTTGATTCTAGTTATTAACACTTGTGCTATGGGTGTCCTATTGAGGAATTTGGAGCCCGACCCCACAGTATGTAGATCATAACCAACTTTTTCTTCTATCAGACGCCATGTCTCTGATTTGATATCAAGTTCCTTGATCCACTTTGAGTTAACTATTGTGCATGGCGAGAGAAAGGGATTCAGTTTCATTTTGCTGCATATGGATTTCCAGTTTTCCCATCACCATTTGTTGAAGATGCTGTCCTTTCTCCATTGCATGCTCTTAGCCCCTTTATCAAATATAAGATAGTTGTAATTTTGTGGATTGGTTTCTGTGACCTCTATTCTGTACCATTGGTCCACCCGCCTGTTTTGGTACCAGTACCATGCTGTTTTTGTTACTATTGCTCTGTAGTATAGTTTGAATTCTGGTATAGCTATACCGCCTGATTCACACTTCCTGCTTAGCATTGTTTTTGCTATTCTGGGTCTTTTATTTTTCCATATGAATTTCATGATTGCTTTCTCTATTTCTACAAGAAATGCTGTTGGGATTTTGATTGGCATTGCATTAAACCTATAAAGAACTTTTGGTAATATCGCCATTTTGATGATGTTAGTTCTACCTATCCATGAACAGGGTATATTTTTCCATCTTCTAAGATCTTCTTCTATTTCTCTCTTTAGGGTTCTGTAGTTTTCATTGTATAAGTCTTTCACCTCTTTCGTTAGGTTGATTCCCAAGTATTTTATTTTTTTTGAGGATATTGTGAATGGGGTGGTTGTCCTCATTTCCATTTCAGAGGATTTGTCACTGATATACAGGAATGCCTTTGATTTGTGAGTGTTGATTTTATATCCTGCCACTTTGCTGAATTCATTTATTAGCTCTAATAGTTTCTTTGTAGACCCTTTTGGGTCTGCTAGGTATAGAATCATGTCATCTGCAAATAGTGATAATTTGAGTTCTTCTTTTCCTATTTTTATGCCTTTAATTTCTTTCGTCTGTCTAATTGCTCTGGCCAGTGATTCGAGAACTATGTTGAACAGAAGTGGTGAGAGGGCATCCCTGTCTTGTTCCAGATTTTAGAGGGAATGCCTTCAGTTATTCTCCTTTCAGAATGATGCTAGCCTGAGGTTTAGCATAGATTGCTTTTACAATATTGAGGTATGTTCCTGCTATCCCTTGTTTTTCTAGAGTTTTGAACATAAAGGAATGCTGTACTTTGTCGAATGCTTTTTCCGCATCTATCGAGATGATCATTTGGTTCTTATTTTTAAGCCTATTGATGTGGTGAATAACATTTATTGATTTCCGTATATTGAACCAACCTTGCATCCCAGGGACAAATCCTTCCTGATCATGGTGCACAATTTTTTTTGATATGTTTTTGTATCCGGTTCGCCAGAAATTTATTGAAGATTTTTGCATCTAGGTTCATTAGGGATATTGGTGTGTAGTTTTCTTTCATTCAAGTGTCTTTGTCTGGTTTAGGAATCAGGGTGATGTTGGCCTCATAGAATGAATTTGGAAGTTCTCCCTCTTTTTATATTTCCTGAAATAGCTTGAAAATTATTGGTATTAGTTCCTCTTTAAAGGTTTTGTAAAACTCTGCTGTATACCCATCCGGTCCTTGGCTTTTCTTAGTTGGTAGTCTTTTAATGGTTTCTTCTATTTCCTCAATTGATATTGGTCTGTTTAGGTTGTCAATATCCTCCTGACTCAATCTGGCAGATCATATGACTTAAGAAATTTATCGATGCCTTCACTATCTTCTATTTTATTGGAGTATAAGGATTCAACATAATTTCTGATAATCTTCTGTATTTCTGAAGTGTCTGTTGTGATATTGCCTTTTTCATCCAGTATGCTAGTAATTTGAGTTCTCTCTCTTCTTCTCTTCGTTAGCGTGGCTAAGGGTCTGTCGATTTTATTTATTTTTTCAAAAAACCAACTTTTAGTTTTGTCAATTTTTTCAATTGTTTCTTTTGTTTCGATTTCATTAATTTCAGCTCTGATTTTAATTATTTCTTGTCTTCTACTTCTTTTGCTGTTGTTTTGCTCTTCTTTTTCTAGGATTTTGAGTTGATGTATTAGATCATTTATTTGTTGGTTTTTTCTTTTTTTTAAGTAATGAACTCCAAGCAATAAAGTTTCCTCTTAGAGCTGCTTTCAATGTTTCCCATAGATTCCGATATGTTGTGTCTGTGTTTTCATTTATCTCTAAGAATATTTAATTTCCTCCTTGATGTCTTCTATAACCCATTGATCATTCAGTATCCTATTGTTCATTCTCCAAGTGATGCATGATTTTTCCTTACTTCTTTTATCATTGATTTTTAATTTCATTCCATTATGATCAGATAAGATGCATGGTATTATCTCTACTCCTTTATATTGTCTAAGAGTTTCCCTGTGACATAATATATGATCTATTTTTGAGAAGGATCCATGTGCTGCTGAGAAAAAATGTGTAACTGCTTGATCTTGGGTGGTATATTCTATATATGTCAATTAAGTCTAGGTTATTAATTATGTTATTGAGTTCTATAGTTTCCTTATTCAACTTTTGTTTGGAAGATCTGTCCAGTGGTGAGAGAGGTGTGTTGAAGTCTCCCATGATTATTGTATGGTGGTCTATTAGACTCTTGAACTTGAGAAGAGTTTGTTTGATGAACATAGCTGCACCATTGTTTGGGGCACACATATTTATGATTGTTATGTCTTGTTGGTGTATGGTTCCCTTGAGCAGTATGTAGTGTCCCTCTTTATCCATTTTGATTAACTTTGGCTTGAAATCTATTTTATTTGATATGAGTATGGACACTCCTGCTTGTTTCCGAAGTCCAAATGAGTGATATGATTTTTCCCAACCTTTCACCTTTAGTCTATGTATGTCTTTTCCTATCAAATGCATCTCCTGAAGGCAGCATATTGTTGGGTCTTGTTTTGTGATCCATTCTACTAGCCTGTGTCTCTTAATTGGTGAGTATAAGCCATTAACATTTATGGTTATTATTGGGATATGGGTTGTTCTTCCAGCCATATTTGTTTATTTATATTACTAAACATGGTTTGTTTTCCTCTTTGATAAACCCCTCCCCTTTACTGCACTACCTTCCGCTGTTGGTTTTCATTGATATTTTCCATTTCCTCTTCCTGTATTATTTTCCCGAGGATGTTTTGAAAAGATGGTTTTCTAGCTGCAAATTCCTTTAACTTTTGTTTATCATGGAAGGTTTTAATTTCATCTTCCATCCTGAAGCTTAATTTCACTGGATACACAATTCTTGGTTGGAACCCATTTTCTTTCAGTGTTTGAAATATGTTATTCCAGGATCTTCTAGCTTTCAGAGTCTGTGATGAAAGATCAGCTGTTATCTTGATTGGTTTACCCCTAAATGTAATCTGCTTCCTTTCTCTTGTAGCTTATAAAATTCTCTCCTTATTCTGTATGTTGGGCATCTTCATTATAATGTGTCTAGGTGTGGATCTCTTATGATTTTGCACATTCGGCGTCCTGTAGGCTTCTAGGATTTGGGATTCTGTCTCATTCTTCAAGTCTGGGAAGTTTTCTCGTATTATTTCATTGAATAGATTGCTCATTCCTTTGGTTTGGACCTCTATACCTTCCTGTATCCCAATGACTCTTAAGTTTGGTCTCTTTATGTTATCCCATATTTCTTGAATGTTCTGCTCATGGTTTCTTAACAGCTTTGCTGAGCTGTCTATGTTCTTCTCCAGTTGAAATACTTTGTCTTCATTGTCTGATGTTCTATCCTCTAAGTGTTCTACTCTGCTGGTAGTATTCTCGATTGAGTTTTTAAGTTGGTTTATTGCTTCCTGCATTTCCAGGATTTCTGTTTGTTTGTTTTTTTTAACCTCTATCTTCATGTATATTTGATCTTTTGCTTCTTGGATTTGTTTATGTAATTCATTGTCGAAGTGGTCGAAGTGGTCTTTCATTGTCTGATTTTGCTGTCTAATGTCTTCCTTGAGACTCCAGATCATCTGAAGTATGTATATCCTGAATTCTTTATCTGACATTCCATCTGCTGCAGATATTACCTCCTCTAAAGTTGAGTTGACCTGCATTGCTTGTGGTCCTTTCTTTCCTTGTCTTTTCATACTGATCACGTTTCT
The DNA here is from genome assembly GCF_048772815.1 of Callospermophilus lateralis. Taxonomy (NCBI): domain Eukaryota; kingdom Metazoa; phylum Chordata; class Mammalia; order Rodentia; family Sciuridae; genus Callospermophilus; species Callospermophilus lateralis. Next base: position 50,341 of record NW_027514584.1, on the reverse strand, counting down.
TTCTGCTTGGTGAAACTGTTGTGTTATTGATTTTTCCCCCTATATATTTATATTGCTCTTGTATAGTTGCAAAATCTCCCTCACAGGCTTTGGCGGTGGTTCTGCCCCTCCTCCAATTGGGGCAATGTGCCTACCACGCCGGCAGGCCGCTGGGCCTGTACTTTCGGTGGGCCTGTTCTTTCTGTGGTCACAGGTCCGCCTACCTTGCAGGCGTGAGCAGCGGCTCTGCCCCTCCGCTGGCCGCTAGGCCTGTTCTGTCTGTCGGTTGCAGGTCTGTCTACCTAGCAGGCGCTGGTGGCGTTTCTGCCCCTCCCCCAACCGGGGCGATGTGTCTGGTGCGCCACTGGGCCTGTTTTGTCAGTGGTCACAGTTCCGCCTACCTTGCAGGCACGTGGGGCAGCTGTGCCCCTCCGCAGGTTGCTGGGCCTGACCTGCCGGTGGGTCGCAGGTCTGCCTACCTTGCAGGCTTTAGGGGTGGCTCTGCCGCTCTGTGGATTGCTGTGCCTGTTTTGCCGGTTCCCATTGTTAATGGCATTTTCAAAGGTGGGCTAATATGTCTTTAGTAGAGTATAGACAACTCTATGATCGATTAGCAATGTCTGCCATGTCTAAGGAACTGGGAACCCTGGGCTCAAATGCCAACTTCTAACCCTGTGTAGAAAATTTGCAAAATAACACGAGAATAAGAAGACATACACTGCTCACTTGCACTGTTCCTATGCACCCAGAGGATATGATAGGCCCCATTTCTATCACAGAGCTATGTAACAATTCATATGCATAAAGATAATAAAAATACCAACAGTATTAGGAAGAAAAACCTATACCTATAAATCCATTTCTTCAAACTATAGAACGTACAGGGTAGATTAAACTTCAACAGCTGTTACAGTTTGGATTTAAAGTGTCTTCCAAAGGCCCATGGGTTAAAGGTTTGATCATCATCCTGTGGTAGGACCTTGAGGAGGTAGCTGAATCTTTGGACCTTGAAGGAGGTGGTTCAACCTTTAGAAAGTGACTTCTCCAACACTCAAAGGTAAACACACTTCCTGTACTCTCTGCTCCCACCATGATGGAATGCCTTGCCACAGATCCAAACCAGCAGGGACTGAGCCAAAACAAACATTTTTTCTTTTAAGTTGATTATCTCAGGTATTTTGTTACAGCAAGGAAAATGAGCCCCACAAGAGTCATCTCTGCTAAATTTCTGTCAATAAAAAATGTTCCTGAGTAGCCTTGGGGACCTTAAATTCATCTTCCATCAGCTCTCTTAACAAAGAAGAAGCATGACAGCATTCAGCGAGCCAGTTTCAACCTGGTTCTGCCACTTCAATATCTGTGGGCTGCTCACTCTTGCTGAGCTTCAGCCTCCTCGACTCTTCGTGGCATTTCATAGCATTCATTAAGAGCATGTTTATGCAAATATTTGTTGCCTATATCTTGAAAACAGCTATTAAAAACAGGAACAATTTATAAGTTTCTGTATCCCCAATGCTTTTCTGATGATTTGCTCACAAATCTCATTTCATCTTCACAAGGAGCCTAAGAGTTTGAAACTCACATTATCCCCACTTTACAGATGAGGAAACCAAATAGGCTAAGTAACTAGACAAACATTAATAAAGTACAGCCAGGCACAGTGGCACACGCCTGTAATCCTAGTGATTCAGGAAGCTGATGCAGGAGGATCACAAGTTAGAGGCCAGCCTCAACAACTAAGTGAGAACCTGTCTCAAAATAAAATTTAAAAAAGAAAAAGGCTTGGGATGTGGCTCAATGGTAAAATACCCCCAGGTTCAAACCCCAATACCAAAGTTATTGAAAAATTAAAAAAAATAATAGCAATAACAACTAAAAACTTACTCTTCTAGGAAGCATTAAAAATGTTTAAGAGTTACAGTTGTAGCTCAGTGTTGGACTGCTTGCCTAGTATGTGTGAGGCACTGGGTTCCATCCTCAGCACTGATACCACTGTTGACCGGTGATGAGTTCTTGCTTACCCAATGTTGAAGAATAACACCAAAGAAGCACGCCAAGGCAAGGTCAGAATAGAAATTAGAAGTTTATTAAAGGACAGCAAAAAAGACTTCTCCCGGAGGAAGAAGGGGACCCAAGAGGTGAAATCCGTGGAAGTGCGGTTGTTTCCCCTTTTTATAGTTTTGGTGATGGAATGTAGGTGGGAAAGCCCGAGGGGTGGGACACAGGTGGGCCAAAGTTGTAGTCTGAGCAGGAAGGACTTCTGAATTAGCACCTTCAGGTTTGCTGGGGGCTGTTTCCTGGGCTCCATTAACATTTCTTTGAGGTGGACTTTGGCCTAGGGCCTTTTCAGGACTTCATTAACATTCCGTGAGTTGTCCTGCGTTTTCCTTGAGTTATTCCCAGCATCGCCTCCATTTTAGATTTCACTCAATATTAGACCCGATTTACCTAACTACACTGACTACCTAACTTTAAATCTGGCTTCAGCACTATATAAAATTAAATGAATAAATAAAGGTATTGTGTCCATCTACAATTAAAAAAAAATAAGTTCAAAAATATTTTAATGCCAGACTGACCCAACTCGTATCACATGAAATAATTTCAGCAGTTTCTTCTCAAATTGACCAACTGAAAAATGATGGACTAATGCCTAAAACTGTCAAGGGATGGTCCACACCCTCCACTCACCATGTTTACACTCATGCAAGAAAAAGGAAAAAAAATCTAGCTGGATCAAGAATAAAATAGGCCAGGCATGGACTAGCCAATTTCCTAGAAATGTGTTTCTGCCCAAACATATTTGGAATCATCCTGACACACAGGCCAACATGTGTCTAACTGAGGGCACTAGCCAAGGTGGGTAGCCCAGTCAGTATTTGTAATCCAAGCAAAAATGATCATTTGTATTCTCCTTCTCCTAGACAGACCTCCTTAGAGCTATCTCTAAGCAACCGATGAACATGCATCTTCCCGCCATCCGATCAGCTGCAGCAGGCTCTGCTGCCCTCTACATACCTCAAGGTCCTGTTTCTAGAACAACCAAAGCAGAAATGAGAGTGCTGCTTCTAGGTAACTCTAAATCCAAGGCCGTTTGTGACACAATGACCACCAGAAGAAGAGAATGTAGCCTAAGTTATTCCAGAAGGGAGGTGAGGTTTGCTACAACAACCATCCAGCCCAAAACCCTGACCTTGAACTAGAATACAGCCTGTCATCAGAAATAGACAACCTTGCTGGCCAGCCACCAAGGTGCAAATTGAGCTTTTCCGTTTTGGAAGACAACATCTACCTTCCAAATTCTCTTAAGGAAGACGTGTACCTCTGATATTTATCATCTCTCTAAGAGGACACGATACACAAATGTGAGATGTCTGGGAACAAGATGCAATGATATCGGTGTCTTGTCAAATGTCCTGTGGTCCTTCTGAAGAGCATGATGCTACTCATCCTGTCAGTCCTCAAATGTGACTACTGCCACCTGGACACTGAGGATACAACAGATGGGAGAAGGGACATGGGCCTGTCCTCACCAACAGTCTAATCAGGCGTGGAGTCACAGGTGGGGAATCCATTCTCTCAAGTCTTCTCTCTGTCCAAGTCAAAAGCAGGCAACTCTACTCAATAAAACCCACAGGCTTTCATAGGTTGTGTTGGAAAATTTTAAGTATGTAACACTTCTATCACTTCTTAGAAATCCATCTGCAAAAATCAGGGGTGCAAAAAATTAAGTGGCAAGGGACCCACTAATACAGCATCTCCAATACTGACCTATTCCAATTATACCATATTGATCACTGGCCTCCTTTATTGGCCCATGTCATGGGTTAGATATATAGTGTCCCCAAAAAAGTCTTGCAAGAATTTTTAGAATTGAAATGATTAGGTTCTGAGTCTTAACCGGTGGATTAATCCACTGGCATGGATTAACTGGGCAGAAACTGTAGGCAGGTAAGGTGTGGCTGGAAGAGGTAGGCCACTGGGGGCATGCCTTTGAGGTTTACATCTGGTCCCTGGTGAGCACAGTGCTCTTTTGTTTCTTGTTGTCACATCCTGAGCTGATTTTCACCTTTGGCCCAGAGTTAAAGAGTCAGCCAACCATGAACTAAACCACTGACACCATGAACCAAAGTAAACTTTTTCTCCTCTACATTGTTCTCATCAGATCATTGGGTCACAGCAACAAAAACCTGACTAAAACACCCCACATCCTTCCCATTTTGCATACTTTGATAACAAGAAAGTCCCAAGAGAGCCAATCCTTCCATCAAAGGAGAGTATTTCAATCACTTTTTTTTATTGATCAAGCTAACAGTTATTTAGATCATCAACGGATGTCAACATATAACTGTGAACATGCAAATAGCAGGCCATTTGCAGAGCCAAAAAAAGGACCCAACTAGCCCAGCTGAGCTTCAGCTTTCATAGGCTAGATGACAGCAAAAACATCCCATTGATTAACAGTCAACCACCCATGTGTGCTTACACTAGTGCCTGTGCAAATACATGCAACAAATCAAGGCAGTATAAACCATGAAAAAGCATTTAAAATAACCTATCTCTCAGGTAGTAATCACCTATCTAAGGCCAGGCAACACCTCCAGGGATCAGCTACTGTTGTAAATAACCGCTGATTACCAGGTACGCACCCTATCCCAAGGGGCAGCAGCTATTTAATTCTAGCTTAGCGACATTGCCAACCAATGAGGAGGCTGCCTAAATCCCGAGTTTTCCAACCTTTTTATGGGAATTTCCCAAGCTTTTTATGGGAATCTCCCACGAGGACAGGAGTTTTAATCTGTTTGGGTCACGATTGTCTTACCAGTGCATAGCACAGCACCTGGCACATAGAAGGTTCTTGGAAGACACTCTAAGGCATGAATGTGAAAGGCTACATTTTTTTCTCTTTTATTTTAAACCCAGTCTGGCAAACCAGAGCATCTTTTGGCTTAATTCCCTCTACCAAAATTCAGATCATCGAAAAAACTGCCCTTTCTCCACTTCTGTCTTCTACATTGAGACCAAAAAAAATCCAGAACTAGCCTTGATTTCTCATTTTAGAGAGATTCCTTCCTCACCAACCCAGCCATTAGATTTTTGTTTGTTTGTTTGCTTTATTTTAGTCCTGGGATGGAATCAGGAATGCTCAACCCCTGAGCTACATCCCCAGCCCCACCCCCCTTATTTTTTTAGCCAGGCTGTAGCTACAGGCTGTCCTTAAACTTTAGTCCTTTTGCTTCAGCCTCCGGAGTTGCTGGGATTATAGGCAAATGACACCACACCCAGCTTCAGGTATTTTTAAAGTCAGTTTTAAAGTTACCTCGTAACTTCATTGGCATGCACAAACCTCTGATTTTATTAATCTGAAGTTTTGAAGAAATAAGGTTGAATGTTCATTTAAAAAACACAAAAAAAGCAAGCCTGGGACAGTGTTATTGAGGAGTATTATACATGTAGTCATGTTTCCTGAATCAGGTATTATTATCTTGTTTTAATGTAAAGAAACTCAGACTAACTCCTGCTGGACTTCTGTAGCATCGCTGTTATCTTTGGGATATGCAGCTGGGACCCGGTTCCTTGGTGTCCTCAACAAAGAATGAAGCAAGACACACAGAAATAATAGCAAAGTACAGATCAGTTGAAGGAAAAGGAAGAAATAGCACTTCAAAACATATAGCAGATTGGGACCAGCAAGAGAGAGGCTCAAGGCCCCATGTCTGGAAATTCGGACCTTATATGCTGAGCTGTGAGGCGTTCTCTTCCCTGATAGAAGACCTTACTCCGTTTGCTCCCATTGACTACCTTATGACACCTGACCGAGATGAGTGTCCAATTTTCTCCCATTAGTTACTTTAGAACACCTAATTAGAATACTATCCACTTGCCAGTCTTGGTGGTGCACTGTAATCCCAGCAGCTCAGGTAGGCCGAGGAAGGAGGATTTCGAGTTCAAAGACAGCCTCAGAAAGTTAGTGGGTCCCTAAGCAACTCAGCAAGACTCTGTCTCTAAGTAAAATATTAAAAAAAGGGCTGGAGATGTGGCTCAGTGTATAAGCACCTCTGGGTTCAATCCCTGGTACCAAAAAATAAAATAAAATACTGTCCACTTTACCCCCATTAGTCATTTTAGAATACTAACCCTGTGGCAGGAGTTATGATGGGATAACTCATCCATGATGCCTCATCTCCAGGTCTTGACAACAGCATTTTTCTTTTATCCTTCCTTGGCAAACTTGGAGTCCCTGAACTCCTACTAATAGAATCAGTTTATAAACCTGATCTCTTTCTGATGTCACTGCCTTTGATCTGCACTTCTGCTGACATTTAAGGCACACTGTCATCTACTCTTTTTGTCTTATGTATGTATGTACATATGTATGTATTTTTTAGTAACAAGGATTGAACCCAAGGGTATTTTACCTCTGACCCACAACCATAGCCCTTTTTAATGTTTTATTTAGAGACAGAGCCTCAGTGACTTTCTTAGTGCCTGACGTATGCTGAGGCTGGGTTTGAACTCACAATCCACCTGCCTCAGCTTCCCGGGCCACTGGGATTAGAAGTGAGCACCACCACTCCAACCCACCTTCTCTTTTTTCACAATAAACCCTCTGCAGTTTACTTGTTGCTTTTTCACCCACATTAGCTTATTCATGTCACCAACCCAAACACCTCCTGCTTATTTATAGCCTCAAAGACCAAGAACTCTGATCCCCAATCAGGGTCAGGTCTCTGGATTACAAATTCATACTAATATACCCTGGAATGGCTTTGCTATTCACTACTGTAATTAAATGCCACAAAAGCAGATAAGAAAAGTAGATGCTGTTTATTATTATTATTTTTTGTGGGCCTGGGGATTGAACCCAAGGCCTTATGCATGCTAGGAAGGACTCTAAAAACTAAGCTAGATCCCCAGCCCTAAAAAGCAGATAAAAGTCCTTTTTGTTTACCACTCTATCACTACCCCTGGCCATAGGTGCTCAAAAAATATCTGCTGAATAAATGAGTTTCTTTGTGTAGGGAAACATACAGCATTCAATTAACCATAATCTGCCCACCACCTTGTTGCTACTACCTGGAGATATTTTGTTTTTCCCCTTTCTAAAATTGTTTTTGTATCACGCATTGAACCCAGGGGTGCTTAACCACTGAGCCACATTTCCAGCCCATTTTTTTAGTTTTCATTTTAAGACAGGGTCTTGCTAAGTTCCTCAGGGGCTCATTAAATTGCTGAGGCTGACCTTGAACTTGGGATCCTTGGGGCTCCTGAGCTGCTGGGATTAACAGAGTGCAACACCTGCTCAGCTCAATGGTACCCTCTTGAAATTGTACAACCTATAGATAAAAGTGGAGGCAATATTTTCTTCCCTTTGGGATTTATAAAACACCTGGCCTTTCTGGAGGTAGCAAGGTTAGCAAGATAATGGAAGGGATCTTAGCTCTGTAGTAAGCAAACTCACAGGAAAAAGAAACAGGAAGTGCACCTCACAAATCACAATAAGCACCAGGCACCTGATTTGCACATTGCAAAAGGGTCACGACCCTGCCAAACTACTGAGCATAGGGTCCATAATCACAAAAATTCCAAAAGAATTTTAGAAGCTATTTAGTTAAGGATGAAGAAAACATCCCTAAAGTAATCAAAACACTTCACATGATCCCACAGCTGCCTAGCCAGCCACTTTTGACAAAATTCCAGAGGAAAAAATCCAAAATCCAAACCATCTCTTGCCAAGTTCAAGTCCAGCTCCCTAAGACCTGTGCCTGAAGTCACACATGATTCAGAGCCTGTAGCCTGAACTCAGATGATATACGGGATAATAAAAATACCACATTATTACCAAATAACTATAGTCAATGCCCCCAAACAGTAGTTCTCAAATGACAAATGAAATCGATTTTGATTATTCTTAAGAGGAGAAAAAAAAAAAAGAAAAAAAAAAAAACCTCACCACCAACAAATTCACTCTATCTGCAGTTATTATCTGCTTATTCAGAAGCAGAAGTAATTTGCTAAAAGGTGGTCCCTAGAACCAAATAAAATCCTATGCTAATTGCATTACTTCCTTACTTAATTGTAGCAAATACAGGAAGACACCTTAATTCCACCTAGCATTTAGGGGACTTACATACATAGGAAAAATAATATAGTAGAAGGCGTAAAGCTGGATCTTTTAATTGTCTCTCCTGTGCAATTAGGAAAAACTGGAAACTGCCTTCAAACAGCAACTGCTCTGAAAACCAAAATAATCCTGAGAGATCATTAGAGAAACCTACTATAGCCACACCCACTAATTGCCCAGGTGACCTCAGATGAGTAAAAATTTCCCCCTGCTCAAGTTTGCTCATTCCAAAGTGGCAAAAGGCATGGTTTCTACTTCCAAAGAGAAGTAAGGGCATATAAAAAACCCAGGCACAGGGTCTAGATGGTGCACATGCTCAATGAGTATGGGCTATTATAACCATTGCACCCATTTTAGAGATGAAAAAGCTGAGATCTGTTTGCCCAAGGCAACTGCTACAATGGACCTAGAAGTCCAGCCTCAGTCTGTGAGGACTTTGTATGATTTTTAAATAAAATGTATATATACCTGGAATTCCCAGACCCTCAGCACCACCCAATCCCACTTCCAATAGATGTTGGGTCACTTGCCGAAGGCAGTGTTGCCATCCAGTGCCAGCACTAAGAGCAGCCACCAGCTCTGAGCCTCCACAGTCCCCAAATGGCAACACTTCAATAAAAGGGGTATTATTATCTATTTATTTATTTATTTTTGGTTGTGAGGAATGATCCCAGGGATGCTTAACCACTGAGCAACACTTTCAGTCCTTTTTATGTTTTATTTAGAGACAGGGTATCACTGAGTTACTTAGGGTCTCCCTAAGTTGCTTTGAACTCTTGCTCATCCTGCCTCAGCCTCCCAAGCTAATAGGATTACAGGTGTGCACCCAGCTAAGGGGTATTATTTTTTTAAATGGACAGGACTATTAATACATCACAGACCCTCCTAAGAATTTTGAAATAGTTTTAAAAACAATCTTGACATTAACTGCATGTCCCTACTCATCCAGACTCTGCTTGGTAAATGGCTTCTGGCTGCACGCCCCTACCCAAATTATTCCAAATTAATGAGTTTATCTGATTGAAGTGCTCTGAGGAATTTGGGAGGCAGTGGCAGCATGAGAACTCAGCTCTTTGATTCACAGAGTAACTGATATGAATTCCTCAAAAGCAAACCCGCTACATTATACAACAACCGCTCCTCACTCACCTTGTTAGAAAGATAGTATCACAGACCCCAAAATAAGACCAGTTGTCCTTTTTTCTTCCATGGAAGTGTTATATATTCCATGAACTATGCTTTCATCCCTCCCTTTTCAGTTGCTAGATTTCAGCAGCCAACTGTGTCACTTTGCTACGCCCCAAAAATAGCTAAACTGAGTAGTTTAAAATCACATTTTGTTGTTTGGTCAGAAAACCATCAGGCTGATTTCAGTCTGAAAGAAAAAAAATGATTAGAGGGCAGGGGCTGTGCCTAGATCTGGGGGTTCCCTCTCGTCCCATTGGCAGGTCTGGATCTGTGAAAACAGGGATACAGGGATACTATGCAGACAAGGAGGGACAAGGCAGTACCTTACACCTCGTAGAGAGGATCTCATCTCTTCAACCTCCAAATTTAACAGTTTTACTCATTTGACCTGGGATGGTCTCCAGCCTGTCCTTCTTCTCCAACCCCAGTAGCAAGGGCAAGCACAAAAACTCATCATATGTACATTATACAAATAAAAAAAAACAGTACACAGCCTGCCCCATCCAGCATCATCCAGTCACAGCAATTATATACAGCTTAACTTAATTATCATCATCCCAATGGCTCAATGGCATCACCTCTCAACCACTCCCTCCGGCAAAAAGCCAGGAGCCATGCCAACTTGGCTGTGGCTCTCAACAGGAATAAAATCTAATAATAAAGTAGAAGCCAAGAAAGAGGGTCCCAACTCTGAATTCTCCACCAAGGCTCAATCTGGGTCAAGCCAACAGCCACTGCTGAGGTAGAGTGAGGGGCTCAGGAAAATGAGAAATGTTCCGAGACTGTGAGACCTTCTTGTGGAATTTGGAAACTGTCACTGTGGCCAGGACACATATTAGGCCAAAGTTGTCTGTGCATGCTTTTGGTCCTTGGTAAATATTTGCAAAGGATTAACAGATCAAGTACCTCTATTTCCCTGTCTGAGATATGGGAACATTAACTCCATCACTGAATAAGAAGGCCAGAAATGACAATGGAAATTGGTTTCTCAAGGCTGCCCTCCACTGCCTTCCCCTATTTAAAGATGGCCCTCACAAAGCCCCTGTGTGCACCTGAACCTACTCAGTCACCAAGTCCGTGCCAAAGGAGCTCCTAGCAAGGGGAGTCTACTAATACAAACACTGACTGGTGGCCTTTAAGGGGGAATGGGTGGCTCTTTCTTAAGAGAGATGCCCAATTGGCCCCAATCCCGTCGAGGCAGGACTTTGGTGGGCAAATAACAGGCCTCCAGGTTACTGTGGACATACATACTCACTCATCCTCAGGGCTGGGTTTCTGTACTATGGCAAGAGCTCAGTGCAGCTCTGGGGACTGAAGGATGTGCAGAGAAAAAAAAGGGAGTGCTGATAAAAAGACTGTGTTTTGCCTCTTTGTCCCTCAAAGCCACCCCAGAGCCTGCAAAGGGTGCACTCGTAGCCAGTCCCACTGGAGAGGGTCCCCAGGGCAACCAGGACACCTGTGCCCTGCTCTGGGGAACACAAAGGGGCTACGGGATCTGCTGCACCAAAACCTGGCGCTCTGACTGCAGAGGACAGGTGGCTCTTGCCAGGGAAAGCAGAAACATTGGGACACAAGCCTTTTTTTTATTATTCAGATAACCCCCATCTCCAAGTACCCAAGAACTGGTGGATGAGAAGGCAGAAAAAACAGAAGATTCTGTGTCCTTATGGGAGTGAGAAATGAAGAGTCGCCTCCTTTTCCCCTCACTCTTTCCCCCAGTCTAGGGCAGAGAACATGGCCTCCATCCCCAGGGAAGGAGCTGGACAGCTTTGAGGGAGCTTGGGGATGCAGCACGGGGGCCCAGCCAGAAGGGAGAGAAAGGCAGCTGGCCTCTGCCCTCCCAAAGTGGGGAGGGTGTCTGCCGGCTGCGGGAAGTGGAGGGTCGCCGAGCTGCACACCTTTACGTGCAGTGATTTATTATTGTCACCAGTGGCCAATATTGTTCCTGTCTTAATCTGGTCAGAAAGGAGCGGGTCTGGGTCTGTCAGCCGCGAACAGCCTGCAAAAGGGCAAAGATGAAGGTAGGCAGGGCGTGTGAGGCAGGAAAAAAATCCTGCAAAAATGGCAACCCGGACGGTGATGCGCCCCCTGCGCCCGGACCACAGCAGTCCGGCAAGGCAAAGCAGCCAAAAAAAGGGTTGAGAGAACCGATTTCCCTTAACAGCCCCCATGCCCAGAGAGCTGCCTCGAGCCAGCACCAAGGCTTAGCCCGTGCCCCAGACCCAAGCTGGGGTAAGGAGAGGGGCCCCAGGCCCCTGGAACCAGAAAGCGGGCTGTTCCCATTTCCTAATGCTATGAGACCAGCCTCCAGCTACTATCCCCGAACACCAGCGCTTCCAAGTGGTCAGAGAACTGCAAAATGAGCTCTCTTTCAGAGCTCTTTCAATCCCCGCTGGAACAAGGGAAGCACCAAGGACTCCCCAAATCCCACAGAAGCATCCTTCTCATGGCCTTAGTCTTGCCAACCATCCCACAACTCTAGCCTCCCGATTGGCGCTGGATCACCAAAGCAAGTCCTCTTTCCTCCCGACTCCAGCTTCCCGAGCCTCCCCCCACCCACCCCCGCCCCCCCGCGAATCAGAGGTGGAGCAGACCCCTGGTTTCGAATCCTGCTACCCAGCCGGCCCCTGCTTTCACGCTCTCAGACCACCAGCCCTGCCAAACATTGCCAGAACCAGTGAAGCAGATCCCTTTTCCTCCCCGAGAGGAGTCCTGCCCCCCACCACACTCTCCAGGGTCTCTAGGACTGGCGCCCAAGCTCCGCCTCCCGCAACAACTCTGCATGCCCAGCGCACGCGGGTCTGGGCTGCGTCCCCAATGCCACCGACACTCACGGGGAAGCACATCACATAAAGGAGCACGGAACTGGTGATTTTCAGGAACAAAATTCACCAACACAGTTCCAGTAACCTCCGCATGTCCAAAAACCCACATTGAAAAGAAGCAGGGCAGGGTAAATTTGTTGAATAAGTTCTTGCTTCCGGGCGAGCCTCCACTAAGCCTGGGCGCTTTCCCGGCTCACCAGCTCCATGGCCGCCCACACTCAGCAGCGAGTCCCCCTGGAATCCGGGAAGCCACTGAGCGCCCCGTCCCCCCGCCCTGAAAATCTCAAAGAGTGATGCAAAGCCATGCTAAGAGGATCCTCTCGGAGGTGAAGGGCTGGTTGCCATTCAAACAGGAGCAAGCAAAGCGGGCAGGGTGAGGAGTGGGCGGATGACGACTATGCCCCAGGCCCTAGGCAGGCAGGGACCCCGGGCAGCGACCTCAAGCAGCCGAGGATCTCCAACTTGAGTAAGCAGCATAGCTCAGCCAGAGAGCCAGCCGCCTGAAGCGGGCTGATTACAGTGTGGCGGCTCCGGGTTTCTGCCAGGCACTTCCTTCCAGGGCTCCGGGAAGGAAGGAGGCATGTTTGTGATCCGGGAAGGGGAGGGCAGAGGCGGGGGAATTGAAGGGCCTCCCCAGAATAGAAAAAGCTGGAGGAAATGCAGGAAAACACTAAGAATTTCAGAGGGGTGCTGGGGCGATGGCGCCTTCAGTTCATGCTCCTGAAAGTTGTGGCTCTGGTGCAGGCTGGGGTGGAATCAGGAGGGAGGGTGGAAACTGCCTATGCCTCCATACAGGAAGTAACATGTGAGCATGGATCCTGGCAGAGACTTTAAAGCCTGTGAGTGAGCCAGCAGGGGGCATGCAGCGGCAGGGCTGCCGGAGACAGGAAAGCATGCTCCATGCTCTTAAAGTGGCCACGCTTTGCTCCCACCTGCCAAAGGTCCCACAGCTCAGCTTTGCAGGCACACCCTGGGAGCCACGAGCTCTACTGGAAAGAGTTTTGGTGGCTGGGGTGACTCTGGCTCAATCTCAGAGACAGAAGAATGCTGGTAGCAGGCCTGCCCTGGCCCCCAGGGCCCAGCCCCGAGTTCCTTGTTCTGCATATCAAAGTGGCCAGCTCACAGGGTCTTGACGCAGGTTTGTGGTTTCCCGTTTATCTGCCTCAGACATATGTGCCTCTTTGGGAACATCTTGACCTGTTCGGAGCCTCCTGATAGGGGACATGACAGTAACCCAAGGACGCAGTTATTACTCTTCCCTCCTCGCTTTTGAGTCATTTCCCCAGCTGTTTCAAAAGATCTATAAGGGGAACAAATTTGGCAATAAAATAAAGCGCACGCTTCCTCCTGGATGAAGAACCTTGGTGTCCTGTGAATTTCTTAACCTCGCCATCCCTCGCCAGGACACGGCTCCCGTAGCCGGACGTGGCAAGTGGATGTCCCAACTAGATCCGTAAACCAGGGGTAAGCGGACGAGGCTCACTTTCTAAGGGAGAAGGGGGAGGATTGGTTTAAAGATAATTTAAAGAGACAAGGGTAAGAGACATGGGTAACTCAACAGCGAAGCTTCGTCTGGCCAACGAAGTTAAAGAACTGTTAAGCAAACAAGGAACAGGAATTAAGACTAAGACAGTAACCGAATTCGTTGAAACTATAGCCCAGGCTTGTCCTTGGTTTCTGACAGGAGGTTTTCTCAATAACAGTGATTGGCAACAGCTATGCAGGGCTGTGTTGTCAGGAGGGAATTTTTTGTTGTGGAAAAGTGAAAATCAAGAGAAGTGTTGCCAGCTAGCCCGAGTCAATCAGGACGCCAGCTTCCCGTGGCACAACATAGAAATGTTAACAGGATTAGGACAATATGCTGTCATAAATCAGCAAATTAATTATGATCCTGGGGGTCTATGCTCAGATATCCACAGCAGCCGTTCAGGCCTGGAAGGCTCTACCTGTTTCAAATGCTGAAGCAAAAATTTCAAAAATTGCTCAAGGACCCTCTGAGCCTTATTCCGACTTCATAGCCCGTGTTGCAGTAATTCACTTGCAGGTCAGCATGGGAAAAGAAAGAAGAAGCAGAGCAAGTGAAGCAGCAGCAGAAAAAAAAAAGTCCTTTATTGTGTACAAGCAATCTTTTTATAGTATTGTGAACAAACAAGTCAGCCTTCCAACATCAATAAATCAGGTCTTTCAGCTAATTAAACATAGCATACAGAAATTTTACTTTCTAATCAGAAGTGACCCGCTTCTCATGGCTAATCTACTTTCGGCCCAGAGTGTGTTGAGCTCTGCTCTTTGTTAAGAACAGATAGTAAAATTTTTCTCAGGGCCCTCCTAGCCCACTTGGCAGAACATCCCGTTTGCAGGCAAGTCCTCCCAAGGACAGCAGACACCTCGTTTTCAAGCATGTCCGCTGTTACCTTATCTAAACCTTGACAGAATATCCCATTTTCAGGCAGACTCCATCAAGACAGTAATAGTAACCCAGTTATATCTGATTCTCTACAGCCCGACTGATGCAGATAGCAGGAAAGATATTCCCTAATTTGGAACAAGCCATGCCGGTCATTAAACAATTGGCCCTTTGCCAGAGGGAACTGTGGGACTGATACTGGGGAGGGGCAGCACTCTACATAAAGGGCTCAGAATTCTTACAAGTGTGGTTGATGGTGATTACCATGGGAAGTTAAAAATTGTTCCCGAGGCTACCCAAGGGATGGTTATCATTCCTCCCGGAGAACGCATAGCACAATTATTGCTGCTGCTGGCGGCGCCCCTGCCCATCCGCGCCCTACAGGCAGCCCGGGGTAATGACAGTTTTGCTTCTACCGGCACTCCCCAAACCTTTTGGGTAGCACGCTTGGACTCCCAACCACAGTTAAAATACAGTTAAAACACAGTTAAAATACAGGATAAAATCTTCAAGGGGATATTAGATTCAGGTGCTGATGTCTCTATTATCTCTAAGAGACAATGGCCATCTGCTTGGCCTCTTCAAGATCCCTCAGCTGTATTGCAGGGGATTGGGCAGATGAGACCAGAAAAAAGTGCCTCCTTTCTAAAATGACGAGATGAGGAAGGACACAGTGGTTATTTTCAGCCTTACGTGGTGGCTGAACTCCCCACAAACCTTTGGGGAAGGGACCTACTTCAACAAATGGGAGCTATCCTCACCACTCAGACTTTAAAAGGGAGTAATAAATTTGTTAATGACATGATGTTAGATATGGGATGGCTTCCCGGAAAAGGACTGGGGAAAAGACATGAGGGAAGGGCAATGCCTGTGGATCCTACAGAGGAAATTACCAGAAGTGGAGGAGATCAGAGGGGGCTAGGAAATTTATCTTAGGGTCCACTGAAATGCAGCCACCCACGTCCTCTATCTATAACTTGTTTATCAGATGACCCTGTGTGGATAGAACAGTGGCCCCTAACTAAAGACAAATTGCAAGCCACGACCCTTCTGGTTCAGGAACAGCTTAGGATGGAACATATGGTGCCTTCCACTTCCCCCTGGAACACTCCTATTTTTGTCATAAGAAAGGGGTCTAGAAAATGGAGGCTCTTCCAGGACCCGCAGGCTATTAATAGTACCAGGCTATTAATAGACCTTTACAGCCAGGACTACCCTTCCCCACGGCTACCCCTAAAAATTGGCATCTTATTATTTTGGACCTAAAAGATTGCTTCTTTTCTATTCCCCTGGCCCCCCAGGATCGCAAACGTTTTGCTTTCTCTTTACCATCAACTGCCACAGTCTCTGGCTGGGCACAAATCACGAGTCTCCACACAGCTTGTAGATTCAAACAGCAATTTTTTATTCCCGAACTCACACCGGCCATCTACAAACACGTTCTGGGGAAATCCACGTTCTCTGCCCAAATCCACTCCGCATGGGCTTCTGTCTCCCAAAATATACTGTCTGACTCTAAGCACTCAAAAGGAACTCAGCAGCAGGATACGCCCTATTCTAAAGGGGGAACACCCTAATCTCCTATTATGCTAAACCGCCCTATTCTAAAGGGGGAACACCCTAAACACGGATCCTGCCCTGGTCCTTGAGCAAGGTCACCTTTCAGAAGTCCTTCCACTAGACAGCATGGGAGTAAGCTGGCAAGGAATTTGTCATACCTACTTGGCTGATGGCTCCCAGCAATCAACAAACTTTAGGGAACCCTACCAGCGGTTTGAATGGACCGTCTTACCTCAGGGAATGGCTAATAGTCCTACTATGTGCCAATACTTTGTAGCAAAAATTCTGCATCCCTTTAGGCAGAAATTTCCACACTTTTATCTCGTCCATTATGTGAATGATATACTGTTGGCAGGCCCTGATAGGAAATCAATTTTTCGGTCTTATGAAGTCCTCCAGTCCCTGTTAAATGGGGCCAGACTGATTATAGCCCCAGAGAAGGTGCAGATTCAGTATCCTTATAACTACCTAGGATATACTATTAACAAGGTAGGGATTACTCCCCAGAGGCCTCAATTTCAGGTAAACCAGCTCAGAACTCTGCACCAATGGCAGATATTTCTGGGGAAAATCCAATGCCTGCGGCCTTCCCTCCATGTCCCTACTGGTGAACTTAAACCCCTGTATGAACTCTTGGAAGGGGACCATTCTCCCACCTCCCCACGTGAACCCACTCCAGAGGCCTTGAAAGCACTCAAGTTAATAGAAACAGCCCTACACGAGATGCAGGTGATGCAGGTGGACTACTTCCAGTCCTTGTTATTCATTGTTCTGCCATCAAAACTCACCCCAACTGGAGTCTTTTGGTACACTGGTCCTATTTATTGGGTTAACTTACCTGCATCCCCCTCCTGGGTCTCGATACCTTTCTATGATCTGGTAATACAATTAGTTTGGAAAGCAAAATATTTAGGAGATGCCTTGTTTGGGAAAACCTTTGATGTTCTCATATTACCATATAATCAAGACATTCTTTCTAAATTAAGACAGGAACATGATCTCTGGTGTCTCTTCTTCTGTAGTTTCATGGGACAGGATGACAATCACTACCCTAAAAGCAGGCTCCTTGAAAGTCTAAAGACATGTCCAATAATTTTCCCAAAGATCCTAAAAAAGGATCCTCTCCCAGGGGCACAAACCGTCTTCACTGACGGGGCCAAAAATGGGTTTGCTGTCGTTTCAGATGGGACCCAAGTCATCAGCAAGAGAGTGGCTTATTGCTTAGCCCAAAAGGCGGAAGTTGCAGCCTTGATATTGGCCTTACAGACCTATAGCTCGGTGCCCCTTAACGTTTTCACAGACAGTCTCTATATTGCCAGGCTTGCCTCTGCGATTGAGGTGGCACCTTATATTGGAAAACAATTCACTATTATGGACCAACTACAGACAGTACAGCTTCTTATTTGGGCCAGGGCAGACCCTCTTTTCATAGGTCACATTAGAAGTCATTCCGGGCTTCCAGGTCCTCTGGCGGCGGGCAACACCATGGCAGATGCTGCCACACATGTCACTAACCTTGTATATACAATAACTGAGTATGATAAGGCCCTACAACTTCATAATAAATTCCACCTAAACGTACAATCCTTATGCTTCCACTCAGGATGTTCCCGGGATCAAGCTTTAAAAATTGTCTCCCTATGCCCGACTTCTACACCATTAATCCATTCCCCTTCTCTGGGAGTCAACCCAAGGGGCCTTCAGCCAAACAACATCTGGCAAACTGATGTAACTCATATTCCTAGTTTTGGAAAGTTGTCCTTTGTACATGTCAGTATAGACACGTTCTCTGGTTTTATCTCCAGTACTTTGCATTCAGGAGAGAAGGCTAAGGATGTGATACAGCACTATGTAAAAACCTTTTCCTTTATTGGAACCCCTCGATGTATAAAAACAGATAATGGCCCAGCTTATATTAGTAAAACCTTCCAAAAATTTTGCTCACAGTGGGATATTATACACAAAACAGGAATCCCATATAACCCCCAAGGACAGGCCACTGTTGAACGGGCCCATCAACATCTTAAAACCTATTTGCAAAAAACAAAAGAGTTGTCAGGGACCACATGCACTATTAAACATAACTCTATTCACTTTAAATTTTTTGCTCACTGACGCCGAAGGCCTTACAGTGGCGCAGCGTCACTTCTCCCTCCCACCATGCAAAAAGCACAGATTAGATGGAAAGATCTGGCTAAAGGAAAGTGGCAACCCCCTGTTCCACTCTTGGCTAGAGTGAGAGGAGCTGTATGTGTCTTCCCTTCAGGGACGGAAAAACCCATTTGGGTCCCAGAACGTTGCATAAGACCGGTGGACGCAGACTCGGGAAGGAGCAACGACCCTGGGACTTCAGGTTCGGCCATTTTTGCTTCTCCAAAGGAGTGACAGAATGAGTTTTGTGGGTTGGATCTTCCTTATAACAGTCCTGGTATGCAGGCCTGTGGATGCAGGAATGGGTCCCCCACCAGGTAATATCTACCAGCATCTTTTTGGGACCCCCTGAGAGTGCAGGGGAGGAATTTGGAATCAGGCCCCCAGTAGCTGGACTCAGACGGCCGATTGTGTTACCAAGGTAGCCTACCTCCGGGCTAAAGTTCATCAAAAAATTGGGGGATTTCACCACCCTGAATGGGTATGCATGAACCAACCAAAGATTAACCCCCCTGGTCCCAAAAAAACCCTCAGTAACTTTTCCACAACTTGTACTTATACTTCAACAGTTCATGTCTCCTGCTATGAGACGGCCTTGATTTGTGTATACAAGGGACAACAGTATTTTGAGGCCAGATTGACTGAGACCCGGTTGGGGGAGGGGGTGGGAGTAACTTTTCACTTCACTCCATTTCTTTTTGGCCAAGGGGGAATTAAATTTAAACTCCAGTTGGCTGGGTGCCAGGGTGAGGTTGGTAAGTCCTCCTGTTGGCCCACTGTAGCCCCTACAGGGATATCTGACGGGGCGGGGGGGACCTACTGATTCTGTTAAACATCTTCAAATCATCAGGCTTTTGAAACCACAGGTCCCTGACCTCGTTTATCACCGCTTGGTGCTGCCTAAGTCTCAGCTCCCAGATCTGGATGTCAATACGTGGGGTATCTTAAAAACCACCTTTTTCTTACTTAACAACTCTGATCCCACGCTTGCTAGTGACTGATGGCTCTGCATGACAACAGGGGTGGTCATGCCCATGGCGGTTCCTACCAATGTCACCATATCTGATGATGAGACCTGCCAGACCGGACTGCCTTTCAAGGTCCAACCTATGGGCACTTTTACAGATTGTCTCCTGGGTATGATGCAAAACAAAGCCTATGATGTTGATGTTGGAGTAACTTCCTTTGGAAACTGTTCAATCTCAACAGCCAAGAAATATTCCTCACCCACTCCAGCCCTCTGTCCCTCTAATGGCACTGTTTTTATGCATGGTGGAAACTCTGCCTTCCCCCAACTCCCTGCCAACTGGACAGGTGGCTGTGTTCTCGCCTTGCTCCTCCCTGACATAACCATTGTCCCTGGGGATGAGCCCCTGCCCATTCCCAGCCTAGACACTCTAGTGAGAAGACACAGGCGAGCTATACAGGCTCTACCGTTACTCGCCACACTGGGGATAACAGCTGCTGTGGGCACAGGCATAGCTGGACTGGGTACAATGATACATTCTTATCGCCGTCTATCTCAGCAGCTTATAGATGATGTGCAGACCCTATCTGGCACTATTAGGGACTTACAAGACCAAATTGACTCTTTGGCAAAAGTGGTCCACCAAAATAGGCGAGGCCTAGACTTATTGACTGCCAATCAGGGGGGAATCTGTTTAGCCTTAGCAGAATGGTGCTGCTTCTATGCCAATAAATCGGGCATAGTTCGCACTAAAATCAAGGAGCTTCAAGAAGACCTAGAGAAAAGGAGAAAAGAGTTATTTGAGAGCCCTCTTTGGACTGGGATGAATGGGTTCCTGCCCTACCTTCATCCCCTCCTGGGGCATTTACTGGGTCTTCTTTTGATTGCAACCCTGGGACCTTGTATTGCAAATAGGATAACTCAATTCATTAAGGACCAGATTAACATTTTAACCTCCAAGCAAATACAGGTTCACTACCAACGCCTGGAGATTGACGACTCCACCCACAAGGTGTACTTATGACCCATCCGGAGATGGAGCTGGACAGGAGCCAATACCCGAGCCCTCCTATGTATGCCTGCTTTTGCCCAGGTGCCTAATTACCCTGCCGACTTGGTGCTGTCATCCCAGACCCTTACGTTCAGAAAGCTCCCTGGTCATACCTATCCCACTGGCAACGATGATGACTGGGATCCGCAGTTGTGTCCTGCTGGCCATGACACCCTAACTGAGAAGTGTCCGTTTACGTAGGACAAGAGCTGATCTTGTAGTACCCAGTGACGGGCGACTTCCACGCTTGCACTGCAACCTAAGCCAGGGGAATGGGGTCCACGCTTGCACTGCAACCTAAGCCAGGGGAATGGGGCCTCCCCAGAGACGGCTAAGCAGTGCAGGGGCGGTGGACGACCTAAGACAGGGGCTACTTGATTCCCTTTGACATGCAAAAAACAAAAAAGGGGGACTTGCTGGTAGCAGGCCCGCCCTGGCCCCCAGGGCCCAGCCCCCAGTTCCTTGTTCTGCATGTCAAAGTGGCCAGCTCACAGGGTCCTGATGCAGGTTTGCAGTTTCCCGTTTATCTGCCTGAGACATATGTGCCTCTTTGGGAACATCTTGACCTATTCGGAGCCTCCTGATAGGGGACATGACAGTAACCCAAGGACACAGTTATTACTCTTCCCTCCTCGCTTTTGAGTCATTTCCCCAGCTGTTTCAAAAGATATATAAGGGGAACACATTTGGCAATAAAAAAAGCGCAAGCTTCCTCCTGGATGAAGAACCTTGGTATCCTGTGTATTTCTTAACCTCGCCGTCCCTTGTCGAGACTCGGCTCCCGTAGCCGGACGCCGGATGCGACAGAGGAAGGCGGCAGCCTTCTGGGGCCACGTGCCTGCCAGATTCCTGCTGTGCTAGTTCTCAAAGACGTGCTCCACACCTTTGGCTAGATTCCCCATTCTGCTTAGCTCGCTGATCCTGGATTTGGGCTGGGGTAAGGGGTGGCTTGGCCTGAGTCTGGGGAAAAGACAGAGTCAACCAGCTGCTGTTCTAAGGCCAGATGGTTTCCTTTTTGGCTTCACTGCTTTGACAGCGCTGCGGTGGGGCACACCATGTGCGTCCCCTGTTCGTGCCCCCAGCCCAGCGCATTCCCCCACCTTGAAACAAAGCCCTGCGGCCTTTGCACTCGGGTTGCCTTGAGATTTAATCCCGCCGCCCTTTTCAAGCTTCCATTTGCCGAGTCCATGACTGTAGAGGCGAGAGGGGAGGGATATCGATCTCAGGCTTACAAAATCTAGCCCTTCCAAGTCCCACACCCCCTTTCCGGGAGCCACTAAGAATAGGTGGCAGAGTTGTCCCAACTCGCAGCTCTTCAGGTTTGTGGACTCCAATCTGACCACAGGGAGGGCACAGGAAGTGCGCCTCTTACCCCTGGCAGGGTGAAAGTAACACCTTGGGGCAGGACTGATTTCCTGGCAGCTACCAAGAGAGCCACTGCTTCTTTACAAAGGGGAGAGGCATCTGGAGGAAATGGGAGGACTAGGCTTATCTGTAATAAGTTTTGTTCCTTGGCTTTAGGTCAGAAGATCTTTCTAAGCTCCCTATTTTCTTCTTCTCTAAAAGTGGGGAGGCGGGCTTTTGATTAAATGTGCAATTCAGCCAAGATAATTAGCCATTTGTAATTTTTGCCTATTTTTTCTGCCTCTGTTTAAAAGCACTGTTGACATGTTTTTAACTTGCCCCTGAAGTTTCATCCCACCCCGGCAGGGTCCCACACACGCCCAAACATCCCAACCGGATGCTCGGTTTTCAAATAATATACAGATCCTCCCCTCCCTCAAGATGTGATTAGGGAAGCAATTTCATACCCAGGCTTCCAAACCAAAACCTTTGAAAAGTTAGATTTGGGATGACAAACTAATAAAAGCCAGATAGTTCCTGGGGAGGGCCCTAGCTCTATCTTTAGCAGAACGGGGTGAACACCCTGCGCAGGGTGGGGAATGAGGCCAGTTTGTTTGCTTTGGAATTTGGTCTTTCCTGGTTTTGTTGAAGACTCGAATCCTTCAGGAATGATTGTGAGGGTCCTTTTTCTTGGAAGTGTTGTGTTAGTAGAGGTTTGAGACAGGTTATAATGACCCCAGCGAACCTAGTTCTTTAAAGGTTAAGTGATACAATGGTGGGGGGGGTAATCTGTTGAAGCTTTAAAGAAAGCTCAGATCAGCATCCTGAGGCAAGTTCCCTCATCTGCAAAATGGACATAATAAAAGTTGCCCTTTGTGAAGCGCTTACTGTCTACCAGGAATTGTGCCAAATTCCTTCAATGAACTTTTCCCTGCTTTAACAAAGTTACGGAACACTGACCTTGCAGAGCATGCTGGGAACACAACACAGAACTCTGATAATGAAAAGAAAGGGCTTCAGAGTCCCAGAAAAAAACCCAGGGCAGATTTGTAGAGTGAATCACCACTGTGCAGGGTCTCATGCTAAAATTTCATCTCATAGTGGGTCTGGACCTGACTGCCCTCAGGCCCCAAGTTGAAGTTTACCCCAAACTGCTCTCAGCAGCACAAACCAGGGCCCATCTATTCTTATTAAAAAAGTTTTACAGGTACACTACACAGATATGTTTTCATTCATTCTACAACCAACATAAACACCAGACACTCTTTTTATTTTCAAGAGAGAGTGTGAGAGTGAGAGACAGAGAGAGAATTTTTTAATATTTATCTATCTATTTATTTATTTATTTTAGTTTCCAGTGGACACAACATCTTTGTTTGTATGTGGTGCGAGGATCAAACCCAGGCTGCACTCATGCCAGGTGAGTGCACTACCACTTGAGCCACATCCCCATCCCCAGACACTCTTTCAATACTGGTGCCCCAAGATTACACAAGGTTACCAGGCAGTGACCCTGCCATTCTCTCACCTAATTACAATGTGCACAGGCTCCACCCCATGTGGCTTCTGCACAGTCCAGGAAGTAGAGTTGGCCTGAATGTCTTGGGGATGGGAGAGGAAAGAGGAGCTCACTTCATTGATGGGAAGATGAGAAGGCTTCAAGGAGAAGATGCTGTGGTCCACAGCAAATTACCCTCCATTTAGCAGCTGAAAACGGCACACAAAAGTCTGAGTTTGGGGCTGCGGTGGTGGCTCAGTAGTATAGCACTTGCCTAGCATGTCTAAGGCACTGGGTTTGATTCTCAGCACCATCACATACAAATAAAATAAAGGCATGATGACCATCTACAACCAGCAAAGAATTTAAAAATAAAATACAGGTATTATGTCCATCTACAATTTAAAAAAAATACTTAAAAGCCTGAGTTTGTGGCACAGCACAGCCAGATCCTCTGCTCAGGGGCTCATGTGGCTGAAATCAAAGTGTGGGCCAGGCTCTCTCCTTAGGATCTTGGGGTCCTCTTCTAGTTACTGGCAAAATTTAGTTCCTTGTTGTAGAACTGAGATCTTCATTTTCTTGCTGGCTCTTGGCCCAGGTTTTTCTTCATTACATGTTCAATTCCACACACAACATGGCAGCTTTCTTCTTCCAAACTGGCAAGAGAACCCCGTGTGATTGGCTTGACAGTTACTATCTGTCACTTTTGCAATATGAACGAATAACTCACTCTTAGGACAAGAGGATTGTATATAAGGGAGTGGGAAATTTAGGGACCATCCTGCTAGTGACCTATGGGGAGTACAGATCCCCCTTAACATATGGGGTTCCAGCGAGGTGGGGTTACAGATTTACCCACTCTAAGTCACAGATACCATAAGGCAAAAATGCATTTAGTACACCTACTGAACATACTAGCCTAGCAACACAGCAACTGTAGAATATCAGTTCCCTTCAAGAACACGTGCTAATTAAGAGCTGCTGCTGCCTAGCATCTCTAGAACTCACGCTAGCCCCCGTCAAAGTTTAAACTTCAAAATTCAAAGTATGGTTTGTACTGAATGCAGATCACTTTTTCACCATCATAAAGTCAAGCCCTCTTAAGTCAGGGACCATCTCTATAGACTGGTGGTTAAAAGCACTCGTTCTCAAGCTTCCTTAGCTGGGTTCTTGTGTGGCTTATTTAGGTGTGACCAACAGCAACTTAACCTCTTTGTGCCAAAACTCTCTCATTTGTAAAGTGGGAAAATAACAGTATCTACTTCCAAATTGAGAGGATTAAAAGGAATTAGTATACATAAAGTACTCAAAGTGGTACCAGGCACCTAATAAGCATTTAATAAATGTAAGCTTTTACTGTTATCTGTTCACCCAGCAATGCGATAGAGAGTGAACATCTGTTATTTTCTAGCTGCGCAGGCTTCCATTTCTTCTAGTAATAACACTCCTGGTTTCCCTATGTGCAAATCTCCCCAGATGTCCTTGGTGAGTCTCCTTCAATCTTTCCCCACCCCTTACTCTCTTCCTCCCTACTTCACTTTCTGTGGGGAGCAAGCATCTCAGCCCCCAACCTGACCATCCCTGTTTCCACTTGGTACAATGAGAGTCAAACTTTCTTTTGGGTTGGCCAGGCTGATGAACTTAAGCCTTGAAGTTCAGAGGGGAGGCGCCCCGCTGCATTGGGGATGCCTGAGGATAAAATGGAGATAAGGAAGCATAACAGAGCAGAGGTGGGGGCCAAAGAACTCCCAACATCTTCGCTGGAGTCTGTGAATTAAGTAATTCCTGAAGCCAGAACCAACTGGGATTTTCAATTACCTGAACTGATAAATTCCTCTTACTTGGTTATTCCCTTTTTGAGTGGAGTTTTATTGAAATTAAAAACCTGAAATCTGGAACCAATAGTGACGGATACGTAAAATGTCCACATATCACCAAATAAGGGGGTAGGAGCTGATAGAATTAAGTGATTTATTTGAGGTGATTGAGATGGTCAACAACAGAAGACTCGAGCTTCTGACACCAGATCTATTGTATCAATCATTTATTGTCAGGTTCACAAATCACTCCAAAATTTAGTAGCTAGAAGCAACATCATTTTGCTTGTTCTTGATGGTCTAGACTAGGAGTTTGGGCAGGACCCAACTGTGCAGTTCTGCCGGCCTCATCTGAGATCATTCATACAATGACAGTTCCAGCATGCCGAGGCTCTGCTGCGGCCACATCATTTAAGAAAACCTCATTGCTTATGCAGTGTGGTGCTGGCTGTTCACATCCATTTGTCTTTGCAGCAGCCCATATTAGATCCATTCACAAAATGGTCTTAGGACTGACGGAGATCCACACCAATAGCTACCAGACATCAGAAGACCCAGGCTTAGCAACACTATGACATCATTTCCACTGCATTATATTGGTCAAAGCAAGTTGCACCACCAGGTCAGATTCAAGAGGAGGTGGAAACAGACTCCAGCTCTTGATGGGAAGAACAGCAGAGTCACATCACAAAGGGATGTTACTGTAAGACTGGGAGGAATCGTGGTGACCTTCTTTGCAAATTTGGAACATCATCTACCAACTATTATTAAAACTAATTGGTGGGGTCAGACTTAGCATGTGCAAGGCCCTGGAATCATTCACAGCATTGCAAAAGAAGAAGAAGGAGGAAGAGGAGGAGGAGGAGGAGGAGGAGGAGGAGGAGGAGGAGGAGGAGGAGGAGGAGAGAAAGAAAGAATACTGTTTTGGGTTTGTTTGTGGTACTGTGGATGGAACCTGGGGACAATTTGCCAATGAACTACATTCCCAGCCCTGTATTTTTCATTTTGAGACTGGAGGTCACAAATTTGCAATCCTTCTGCCTCTGCCTCCAAGTTGCTAGTATTGTAGGCATACACCACAATGCCTGTTCTAACTGCTTTTTTTCCAAGCCTGTTAGGGGTTGAAAGTGCTGACCTTTGGTGTTGAAGTCCTAACCTTAGGTTTCTCAGAATGTGACCTTATCTGCAAATAGGATCTTTACAGAGGTAATTAAGTTAATCATTAAGGTAGGCCCTAGTCTAATATCACTGGTATCCTTTTATTTTTTTTTTCAAGTTTTTGAAGGAAATGTATTTGTTCAGCAATAGCATGATGTTTCTCACTTACATCTGTGACTTACCATCTGGTGCATTATGCTATCATTGAAATTTTATATTGTTTTATTTATTTATTATGTTCTAATTAGTCATACATGATAGTAGAATGCACTTGAACACAACATACATAAGTGGAGTATAACTTCTCATTCTTCTGGTTTGTACAAGATGTCGAATCACATGGGTTGTGCTGGGGATGTGGCTCAAGCGGTAGCTTACTCGCCTGGCATGCACAGGGCACTGGGTTCGATCCTTAGCACCACATACAAATAAAATAAAGATGTTGTGATACCACTATCACTGGTATCCTATTAAAAGAAAAAAAAATGGACCTAGATACCAGCCAGTAGTGAAGACACAAAAAGAAGATAGCTATGTGACTGTAGTGATGCATGTAGGAGACAAAGAGTACCAAGGAGTACCAGGCACCAGCAGAAGTCAAGAAGAGGTTAAGAATTCCCCTAAAGGTTTTAGAGGAAGCAGAACCCCATCCACACCTTGATTTTGGACTCCTAGTTTCTAGAACTGTGAGAAAATAATTTTCTATCATTTAGAGCAACCCAGTTTCTGACATTTTGTTACAGCAGCACCATGAAACTAATACTGAACCATCCTTTTTCTTGCCCTCTTTCCCTGACTCCTGGTGACTTCTGTTCCTGAAATATTTTCAGTGTTGATTCCCTCAAAAGATGTCATGATTTTTTTCATTAGATATTTCTTCTTAAGTTTTAGGTGGACACAATATCTTTATTTTACATTTATGTGGTGCTTAGAATGGAACCCAGTGCCTCATGCATGCTAGGCAGCACTCCACCACTGAACCACAACCTTAGCCGGAAGATGTCATGATTGATCTTGGGTCCTATTACCCTGCCTGGACCAATGACTTGGGATTGGCCAACTTGATAGTAAAAGAAAGACTCACTCCATGTTTTCAGCACTTTAGACAGACAAGGAATAAGAAAAAGCTAAGATGAAAGACAGTGACTGCAATCTCATTTAGTTCTTGACATCAACTTTCTGAGGTAGGAACTGTTATATTCCTATATTGAAGGTATGGAAACCGAGGCACTGAGAAGTTAGGTAATTCAAAATGAAGCTTTCAAGGAGAAGCTTGGGAGAAAATATTTGCCACCGACAGCTCAGACAAATCATTAATCTCCATGGACTCAGTTGCTGAATATCATAGGCTCAGAAATAAGCTGTGAGGCCTAGTTACCAGACCTCAATGCTGATGTCAGAGTTAAATCATTGTAACATGGCACATAAATATCATAGGTCCAGTGTGACCAGATACAGTGGCAATTTATAGAGAAGCATCTTCTTCATAGCATTTCAAACTAAAATATCACCAGCTATTGGGGATCAGTTTAAACAAATCATTGTGTAACGACTTAGTGAAATATTATGCTGCTATTCATGTTGAGGATTTTAAAATTGAACATGTTGAAACTTAAAACAGTTCTCACACAACCATAAAAATGCTTTCCATAATTGCAGAAAATAAGGGAACTTTAAATGAAGTGTGAGAAAAAAAAATTTTTTTTTTTTTAGGATTTCTGTTTAAGTTTCTTCCATGTTACTGAAAAAAAGAAGCTTCCCAAATATTTTCCTGAAATGATTGATTTCTATACATAATATCTCTGCAAACCAACACCCCACCCCACCCCACCCCCAAAAAAGCAAGCAAGCAAACAAACAATATTTTGTGAGGCATTCACATGCAAAATATTCATTGATAATACTAAATGCTGGTTAAAAAAAATGCAGTAAAAAGGGAACATGAATTGATATACATGTTTTGAAAAACACTTTGTCTGTTTTTCATTGTTTAACAAAATACCGAAGACAAGCTACTTTATAAACAAAAGAGGTTTATTTTGGCTCATGGCTCTGGAGATGCAAGGTCTAGAGGTTTCATCTGGTACAAATCTTTTTGCTGGCAGAAAAGTGGTATAGAGCATCACATGGCAAGAGAGAAAACCATGAGGAATCAATCATAGGAGCTCCATTGTAATGATCTTATTGAATCCTAATCACCTCCTGAAGGGCACATTTCTAAACATCTCAAATTAAATTTCTACCCTCTAAATAGATGACAATGAAGTTTAAATTTCTGCATAAATCTAGAGAGCCAAATCATATTCAGATCATTGCAGTAAGTCTGTATCAAGAACCTCAAACATCTTCATATGTTTTTGCCCAATAATTATACTTTTCATACTCTCTTAAGATAGTGATAATAACAAGAAGGTGGAGAGTTTGCTTACAGAACGGGAGAAAATCTTTTCCATCTGCACCTCATCCTGGACATACAAAGAACTCAAAAAACCAAACACACACACACACACACACACACACACACACACACACACACACACACAAATAACCTAATCAATAAACGGGCAAAAGAACTGAACAGGCACTTCACAGAAGAAGAAAAACAATCGATCTTCAATCAACAAAAATATGAAAAATATTCAATATTTCTAGCAATTAGAGAAAGGCAAATTACAACTACACTGAGATTCACTCCAGTCAGAATGGCAGTTCTCAAGAATATAAATAACAATAACTGTTGGTGAGGATGTGGGGAAAAGTACACTCATACATTGCTGGTAGAGCTTCAAGTTGGTGCAACCACTGTGCAAAGCAGTATGGAGATTTCTCAGACAACTGAGAAGAGAACTACCATTTGACCCAGTTATCGTTCTTCTTGGTATATACCCAAAGAACTTAAAATCAATATACTATACTGATGCAACCACCTCAATATTTATAGCAGCTCAATTCACAATAGCTAAGCTATGGAAGCAAACTAGATGCCCTTCAACAGATGAAAAGATAAAGAAAATATTGTATTTTATACACAATGGAATATTACTCAGCCATAAAAAAGAATAAAATTATGGCATTTGCCAGTAAATGGATGGAACTGGAGACCTTCATGCTAAGTGAAATAAGCCAGTTCCCAGAAAACAAAGGCCGAATGTTTTCTCTGATATGAAGATGCTAGCACACAACAAGTGGGGACACAGAACAGAAGTTCATTGGATTAGACAAAGAGGAATGAAGGGAAAGTAGGGGAATGGAATCAGAAAGACAGTGGAAAAAATGGGACAGAACTTTCCTATGTTCATATATGAACACAAGACCAAGGAAACTCCACATCATGTCCAACCACGAGAATGGAAGTTAGACTCCATGTATGTTTGGTATGTCAAAAAAAATTCTCCTATCATGTATATTTAAAAAAGAACAAGTAAAACAATTTTGTAAAAAAATAGTGATAATTGCAAATGGAGCCAGGCATGGTGGTTCATGACTCTAATCCTAGTTACTTGGGAGGCTGAGCCAGGAGGATCACAAATTATTAGCCAGTCTTAAGAACTTAGTGAGATCCTGTATCAAAATGAAAACCAAGAGGACTGGAAGTGTAGCTCAGTGGTGGAAAGCCTGCCTCACACGCACAAAGCCCTGGGTTCAATTCCCTTTACTAAGTGGGAGAGAAGGCAGGGAAAGGAAATCACTCAAACATTCTTAGGAAGATGTTCCTTGCAACAATATTTATAATAGCAAATTACAAATGCACAACAATATGTTGAAAATCCTACTATCAATATAAGAGGCTATTGCACAGACATTAAAATTAGGATTACGAAGACAGAGAAAATAGCTTAACTTTCTCTGTCAGGTAAGAATCATGGCATAAATTTAAATAAATAGTTGTAGTTCAATTTTCTAAAAAAGCTACACACATATTTAAATTATTAGAAAGAAAAATGCTAAAATAATTACAATGATTATCTCAGGGTGGTGAAATGACCAGTTATTTTATTTTCTTTAAATTTCTTACATTTTTTAACTTTTCTAAAATGAAAATTTTAACACAGAAACATTTACTTTGAATAAATTTAAAAGACTGTTGCCTTAAAATTGACTTGAACAGAGTAAATTAGAAAGTCAAATAACAGCTCTTCAAATGTACAATGAACCCACTTAATTCTTATTTTTATGTGAAAATATAAGGTTTGCTGCTCAGCTAGCTCTCATTAGAAGATTCTCAAAGACCCTAGAAACATATTCCTTTCAGCATATCAAACAGGAGGAGAGTGAGAAACTAAGGGATCATTTGAGGAAATCAAATTGTTTTAAGAAAAATTATCTGTAACTGCCATTTTGTACTGTACTTAATAAACACCAAATACAGGCAGAGTTGGATGAAACATAATAAAGAATACTATGACAAGTTATCATTAACCTTAATTATTCTCTTCTTTCTAACATCTAATGGCCATCTACAAGTGTCATTTGTTATGCTTTATACACAATACTTACCATTTGCACAATCTTGTATTTATTTTTAGTTTTTGCAGAGCCAGGGTATTACTGGATTTTATATTATGGCAAATTTTCACGGCCCCCACAACACCTCTTGCCCTTTCTTTCTCCTAAGAGAACCCTGATTTAGTTTCTAGGATTAATGGCTCCCCTCTAGGTACTGCTCACTTTTTTCTGGTAGCAGGGATTAATCCAGGAATGCTTAACCACTGAGCCACATCCCAACACCTTTTATTTTTTCTTTATTTGTTTATTGTGTGTGTGTATGGGGGGGGCATTTCTGGGGATTGAACTCAGGGCAATCAACCACCCTGCAACATCCCCAGTCCTATTTTGTATTTTATTTAGAGATAGGGTCTCATTGAGTTGCTTAAGGTCTCACTTTTTCTGAGGCTGGCTTTGAACTTGAGATCCTCCTGCCTCAGCCTCCCAAGCTGCTAGAATTACAGGCGTGCACCACCAAGCCTGGTATTAGATTTTATTTTGAGACAGAATTTTGCTAAGTTGCTTAGGGCCTCACTTTTGTGGAGGCTGGCTTTGAACTTGTGATCCTCTAGCCTCTGTCTCCCAATCCGCTAGGATTACATGCATATGCCACCCCACATAGCTTTTTTTTTTTTTAATGGTAGTGGGAATTGAATCCAGGGATATTATACCTCCCCAGGCCTTTTACTTTTTTTTTTTTATTTTTGAACAGAGTCTTACTAAATTGCCAGGCAGGGCTCCAACCTGCCATCCTCATGCCTTCAACTCCAGAGTAGCTGGGATTACTGGTGTGCACTACTGTGAGCACCTCACTTTATATATTTGACTTCCCAGTGTCCTTTGCAACTAGGCATAGACATATGATCCAGCTCTGATCAATAAGATTGAAGAAGAAGGCTGATGGGCAGGAGAGACAGAGAGAGAGAGTGTTTGGTGGAGCTTAATTTTATTACCTGCCTCCTGAGAGAAGACTACACCCCCACTTATAAAATAATGTTCTAAAAAATTGGCCCAGAACAGAACACATGCTTGTAATCCCAGCAACTTCAGAGGCTGATTCAAAAAGATCTCAAGTTCAAGGTTTCACTCAGCAACTTAGGGAGACTCTGTATCAAAACAAAATTTTAAAAGGTCAGTCAGAAGTAAAATGCCCCTGGGTTAAATCCCCAGTACCTCCAAAAAGTGAATCAAATAAATTTTAAAAATTAAATATAAATCTGTCAATCAGATGGAGCCTGCAGATTCAACTACCATTTTATAGCAAATACAGAAAGAAGAGAAATTGATTTCATGACCTCACATCAATAACATCAAAATTCTGACCAAATAAAACCAGGGGAAAGCCTTATTTTATCAGCAAACTCTTTGCGAAGGAAGAAAAACAATATAATCTGTAGATTTAAAAGTGACTTGAGAGTTATATCAACCATTAGCAGAGGCCCCAAATTCAAAAAATGATGAATTTATTTGTAAGATTAGCAATAATTTTTACCATTTTATTCATGCCTCACCTTTGGTTTTTGAGATGCATACTAAAATGATTGAAAATGAAATAATAGTGAAGGCTCAGACTTGCTTCAGAATATCTTTGGAGTAGAAGAAGTAGATAGGGAGACAGATTGGACCATTTTGCCTATTAGTTGATCTTCCTTGAAACCTACCTCATGGATACATGGAGTTTGTTACATTTATTTGTATACTTTGGCATAAGTTTGAAATTTCCCAGAATGTCTTAAAATTGCATGTGGTGGGTGGATTTAGCTGATACTTTCTTTACTCTCCTTTCCCTTCAGTTGGAAGTGGATGTGATATTGGAGCTATCATTCCTTCTACTACGAGGCTTAACAGCTTGAAGATGAGAAGGGCAGAGCAGAAATACGGAAGGAATCCTGGGTTTTTGGTGATGTTCATGAGTTTCAGATTTCCTATAGCAAACACATTTGTATTTGCTTAAGCTACTGTTGCAACAGTTTTCTGTTAGTTATTGTCCAAAGAAACTCTTATATAATTGCTATGTAACAAATCTTTCTCAAAACTGAGGTTTCCATGTCTTTTCCAAGCATTATCTGGAATGTAAAACTTCTTTATAAAAATATCTATTTTTAAATATACATATTTGGGGATTGGGGACAGAGCTCAGTGGTAGAGTACTTGTGAAACATTTGCAAGTCCCTGGGTTAAGTTCCTAGTACTGCAAGAAAGGAAGGAAGACAGGTGGTAATGAGTAAGTGAGTGAATTTTGTACGGAGAGTTGGTTGTTAGGCAGAACAGTTCAGACAGATTTAATACACAAAATATATCAATTTTTTGCTTAATTTTAAAAATTAAGGTGTAGAAGTGTAAATTCTGATGTGGGAATACATCCAAAATTTTTGTGTCTAATGTGGAAGCCCAAAGTCACCTATGGTTATTACAATGAATGAAAACTAAATAAATATTTATAAAATTCCATTTTCTAGCTACTTTCCAATAGCTCAGTAGCTATCAAGGGCTAGTGACAGCCATAATGGAGATTGCAGATTAGAGTATTTCCATCACTGCAGGAAAGTCCTGTTGAATAGCACCAGTCCCAGAACTATTTCACAAAGATGGAATAATGATTCAATAGATTAAGAACAGCTTCGGGTTAGAGTTGTGGCTCAGTGGTAGAGTGCTCACCTAGAAAATGCAAGGCCCTGGGTTCAATCCTCAGCACTACATAAAAATAAATAAATAAAGGTATTATGTCCAACTACAACTTAAAAATACATATTTTTTTAGAAAAGAATAACTTCTTCAATAAATGGAGTTGGAGAAATTTGGCATCTGCAGTGAAATATATAAACATATAGCCAGGAACAGTGGTGCACTCCTAGAATTCCAGTGGCTTCGGAGGCTCAGGCAGAAGAATCGCAAGTCCAAAGCCAGCCTCAGCAATTTAGCGAGTCCCTAAGCAACTTAGTAAAACCCTGTCTCTAAATAAAATATAAAAAAGCACTAGGGATGTGGCTCCGTGGTTAAGTGTCCCTGGGTTCTATCCCTGATACAAATATATATATATATATATTTTCCCCCACTATATAAAAAATTAGCCAAGTATATTATGTATTTAAATGTCAAATATAAATTTAGAGGAAAAAAAAGAGAACATCTTTAGGATCTAGAGCTGGGAAAAGAGTACTTAGAATCAACATTAAAAGCCTAAGAGCCTGATTAAAATTTACCTCATCAAAATTAACAGTGTTTGCTTTGCAAAAGTTCATATAGAAAGGTCAAAAAAACAAGGGTAGGAGAAAATATTTGCAAACCAATTATCCAAGAAAGGACTAGTATCTAAAGTACTTAAAGACTGCTCAAAGCTCAACAGAAAAAAACTTAATCAAAAAACTAATTAGAAAGTGGGCAAAAGACATGAAAAGAGACCACAGATGGCCAATGGGCTTTTCCCATCAATATCCTGGTTGTGATATCATGATATATTTCTGTGAGATGTTACCATTTGGACACCTGGAATCTCTCTGTATTCTTTCTTTTTTCTAATAACACTTATATTGAGATATTGTTCACAAAATATAAAGTTTATGAAATTCAAAATTCAGAAATGAACAATTTTTTGGCATTCAACATACTTACAAGGATGTGCAAACCACCCCGGGTACTTAATTCTAAAAGATTTTTATCACTCCGAGAATAAAACCTATGCCCAATAATTATTTATGTCCCATTTCTCAACCCTCCAGCTCCTGAAAACCCCTGATCTTCTTTCTGTCCTACAGACTGGACATTTTATGCTGCCTGTACATATGACCTGTACAATCTCAAAAAGTATAGCTACTTCAATTATAAAAACAGCTTAATTTTGTGATGTAATTGCAATAATATGTATTAAAACAACTATAGGAAACTCTAAAATAATTTAATTCCATCATATTTTTTTTTATGTTTACTACTTTTTTTTCTCAGTACTAGAGCTCAAACTCACCACTTCTACCACTGAACTACATCTTAATTTTTATTTTGAGACAGGGTCTTAATAAGTTTCTGAGGCTGACCTTAAATTTGTGATCCTCCTGCCAAGTAGCTGGGATTAAATGCATGTGCCACTGCACCCAGCTACTATTTTTGATAGGTATTACATACCTCTTCTGAAATTATTCTATTTTTTTTTTTAGTTCTCACACTAGTTTCTTGAACCTATAATTGTAAGTGACAGAAATATAACTTTAACTGGCTTAAATAAGAATAAATAAATAAATAAGGGCTGGGGATATAGCTTAGTGGGTAGAGGGCTTCCCTTGCATGCACAAGACTCTGGGTTCAATCTCCAGCACCACACAATAAACAAACAAACAAACAAACAAAAAAATTAATAACGAGACATTAAAGTCCTCAAAAACATAATGGCAAATTGAGTTTCACGATAAATAACAACAACAACAACAACAACAACAAAAAAAGAATGAATGAATGAACCATATTAATTTCGATTCACCCTAGGAATTCAGGCTGGTTCAATATTTGAAAGTCAGTCAATATATTACATCATTCATATATATGCAAATGCTCTACCCCTGAGCAGCAAATCTAGTTTTTTTTTAAAGAAGAGAGAGGGAGAGGGAGAGGGAGAGGGAGAGGGAGAGGGAGAGGGAGAGGGAGAGAGAGAGAGAGAGAGAGAGAGAGAGAGAGAGAGAGAGAGAGAATATTTTTTGTAGATATAGTCAACACAATGTCTTTATTTTTTTATGTGATGCTGAGAATCGAACCCGGGTACCACCTGTGCTAGTGCTCTACTGCTGAGCCAAAATCCCAGCCCTCCCCAGTCCTTTTTAGTTTATTTTGCAATAGGGTCTCACTAAGTTTCTCAACCTGGCTTTGAACTTGGTAATCATCATGTCTCCACCTCCTGAGAGGCTAGTATCACAGGCATGAACCACTGTGCTTAGCTTATTCTATGATATTGACAGACTAAAGAAAACTATATGATTATATCCATTAGAACAAAAAAGGGATGGTGGTGGGTGCTGAGATATCAAGTCTCTGACCTCTTCAGCTGCACATGCATAGGGAGTCTTAAACCATCTAAATGCTGTTTGCTCAGGATCACTAGGCAATGCTGAGTTGACGTGGATTTGGGGCAAACAGTCTGCGCCTCTCAGAACACACACTGAGCCCAGAGTGGCTGAATTCAGGCTCCTGTTCACCTACATCTCGCAGACCAACCGCTGTGACTCAGCGCTAAACGCTCCCACTGAATCAACTTGTCAGTGACTCCTGAACCTGCAGAGGTTATTACCAAACAAGCCTTCATAGGCAGGGGCCACAGGATTGAGACGGGGCTTGGGAGAGCTGGTCAGGACCCACCTGTTGCATTGGACACCTGGAAAAGGGAACGAACTGTTGCCATTCGCATGAGTTATTACCATGGCAGAGAACTGATTTCACCAGAATGTTGCAGAGGAGATGACTTCATTAGAACCGGCAGCGGCATATGTGTAACCCCCTAGCTCTCCCTCTCCAAACAGTAGGGAAACCTCAAGGGCCCTTCCCAGCTCTCCCGTGAGCACGATCGTCAGACCGAGGGAACCAGGAGCAGTGTGGGACCCGTGGCGTGGGACCCCCACCTACCGCTTCCACAAGCGTGACAACTGAGGTCTCTTGCACCAGCTACTCAGCGCATGGCTACTGGAGGTTCTCAGCCCCACGCTCCACAACCTTAGGGTCTGAGGGAATGGCAAGCACGGAGAGTGTGCCCAGTCGTTCAAGAAAATAGGACCCCCGGGAGCAGCAGACCTGGCATGTAGCCAGTATTGTGATGAGTGTCACCGGTGAGCGGGGCCTGGCTGGAGGAAAAGTGGGGAAGTGACTAGACACAAGAAAAGGTCTTAGGTACTCAGGATTGGAGACCCGCCCAGTCAGGCAGGGAGGAGGAGCTGCTTCACAGTGATTGGTTCCTGCTTATAGAGAGGAGAAGCTTGGCCCAGTGGGCACAGATCCATGTGCTGGAAGAGAAGTTATTCAAACTCTAAAACTTCATTTTTTAAATTTGTTTTTATTATTTGTTTTTTTTTTATTTTTATTTTTATTCTTTTAAAT
Source organism: Callospermophilus lateralis (assembly GCF_048772815.1). Taxonomy (NCBI): domain Eukaryota; kingdom Metazoa; phylum Chordata; class Mammalia; order Rodentia; family Sciuridae; genus Callospermophilus; species Callospermophilus lateralis. The sequence continues at coordinate 13,714 of NW_027514584.1, read as the reverse complement.
ATCTTTTTATTTTTTTTTCTTTTTTCTTTTCTATTTTTTTCTTTTGTCGTTTCATTTCTTTTCAATTTCCTTATCCCCTGTTCCTTGAATTCTACCTGTTTACTTACATTCTCTTTAGTGACTTCTTCCTTCCCCTTCTAATACCTTTCCTCCCAAGCATCACAACGCTGTTTATATGTAATTCACTAAATATGTATAGGTAAATGTTCCAAGGCGTTATATAGTGCTACCAAGTCCCTAGCTACCCCAAAATACTCCAGACCATTCTCCTGTTAATATCCCGCGTCAGTAGAGCAACCTTCCAAGGATACCAAGAGATACCAACCTCAATACCATCACATCATTTGACGTAAATATATGTCTCAAGACCAAACCACAGACCGCTATATGCAATCAGAATCCGTACACAGTCTAAAAAACGAAGAATCTGCCTTAAAGTGCAACAAAACTCATCATCTCTAGTCATAGTCTCTCATCACAAAAGAGAGACCCCAGAGATACACAAAACCAAATAAATTTATAGGAGTAAACAGTAACTCAGCAGTCAAACAGAACAAAAAGTAAAAGAGCTGCATTAAAAACCAAGGAAGTAAAGGAGTACAAACAATGCAGGACAGCCTAACTATATAGGAGGACCTAGAGGCACCAGAAAAATGGTAAAATAAAGAACTCAAGGAATACCTTAGAGAGATGAAATGGAATCTTAAAGAGGACATGAGACAGAAAATTGAAATAATGAAAGAATATTTTGAAAATGAATTACATAAACAGATAAAAGAAGCAAATAAGCTTCTTTATCAGGAGATAGAGATTATTAAAAAAACAAACAATAATCCTAGAAATGAACGAAACTATAAACCAAATTAAAAACTCAAATGAGAGTATCACTAACAGAGTAGAGCAAGTAGAAGCCAGAACGTCAGAAAATGAAGACAAAACATATCATCTTGAAAAGAATCTAGCCAACTCAGAAAGGCTGGTAAGAAATCACGAGAAAAACTTCCAAGAGATATGGGATAACATAAAAAAAAAAAAAAAAAACAAACTTAAGGGTCATCGGGATAGAGGAAGGTATAGAGGTTCAAACCAAAGGAATGAGCAATCTGTTGAATGAAATAATTATGAAAAACTTTCCAGATATAAAAAAGGAAGTGGATGTACAAATTACAGATTCATACAGGACACTGAGCATACAAAATCACATAGACGAACGCCAGGACACATTTTTATGAAGATATCCAATATACAGAACAAAGAGAAAATGTTAAAAGCTACAAGAGAAAGGATGCAGATTACATTCAGGGGTAAACCAATAAGGTTAACAACGGACTTTTCACCACAGACGCTGAAAGCGAGAAGATACTGGAAGAACGTATTCCAAACTCTGAAAGACAATGGATGCCAACCAAGAATTTTGTATCCAGCAAAATTAAGCTTCATGTATGACAACAAAATGAAAATCTTTTATGATAAAGAAAAGTTAAAAGAATTTGCAGCCAGAAAACCAGCATTGCAAAGCATATCAAGCAAAACACTACAAGAGGAAGAAATAAAAAACAATAATCAAAACCAACAGTGGAAAGTACCTCAGTAAAGCGAGAGGGCAAGGGAAAATCTAATCATGGTGAAACATACCAAATAAAAAAAATTAATAATCAAACATGGCTAGAAGTACAAACCATATATCAATAGTAACTCTAAATGTTAATGTCTTAAACTCACCAATAAAGCGACATAGGCTGGTAAGATGGATTAAAAAAAGAAATCCAACGATATGCTGCCTCCAGGAGACAAATCTGATTGGAAAAGTCATACACAGGCAGAAGGTGAAAGGTTGGGAAAAAATATACAATGCACATGGTCCCCGTAAGCAAGCAGCTGTGGCCATCCTCATATCAAATAAAATCGACTTCAAGACTAAGTAAAATAAAAGGGATAAGGAAGGATATTATATACTGTTAATAGGAACCATTCACCAACAAGACATAAATATTATCAATATTTAAGAACCAAATAATGGTGGTGCGACGTTCATAAAATAAACTCTTCTCAAGTTCAAGAATCCAATAGATCACAACACAATAATTATGGGTGACTTCAACACACCTGTCTCACCATTGAACAGATCCTCCAACCAAAAGTTGAATAAAGAAACTATAGAACTCAATAACACAATCAATAACCTAGACTTAACTGACATATATTGAATATATCAACCATCATCAAGTGGATATACTTTTTTCTCAGTAGCACATGGATCCTTCTCAAAAATGGACCATATATTATGCCATAGGACAACCCTCAGTAAATATATAGGGGTGGAGATAATACCATGCATTTTATCTGATCATATGGAATGAAACCGGAAATCAATGTTAAAAGAAGGAATGAAAAATCCTACATCACATGGAAAATGAACAATATGTTACTGAATGATCAATGGGTTATAAAAGAAATAAAGGAGAAAATAAAAAATTCTTAGAGATAAATGAAAATAAAGACACAACATATTGGAATCTAGGGGACACAAAGAAAGCAGTTTTAAGAGAGAAATTCATTGCCTGAAGCTCATTCCTCAAAAAAAAAAAAAAAAAGAAAGAAAGAAAGAAAGAAAGAAAAAACAAATAAATGAGATCACGCTTTATTTCAAAGCCTTAGAAAAGGAAGAGCAAAACAACAGCAAATGTAGCAGAAGGCAAGAAATAATTAAAATCAGAGCAGAAATCATCGAAACTGAAACAAAAGAAACTATTGAAAAAATTGACAAATCTAAAAGTTAGTTCTTTGAAAAAATAAATAAGATCGAAAGACCCTTAGCCATGCTAATGAAGAGAAGAAGAGAGAGGACTCAAATTACTAACATACAGGATGAAAAAGGCAATATCACAACAGATGCTACAGAAATACAGAAGACAATTAGAAATTATTTTGAAACTCTATATTCCAATAAAATAGAAGATAGTGAATATATCGATAAATTTCTTAAGTCATATGATTTGCCGAGCTTGAGTCAGGAGGATACACACAATTTGAACAGACCAATATCAATGGATGAAATAGAAGAAGACATAAAAACACTACCAACCAAGAAAAGCCAGGACCGGATGGGTATACAGCAGAGTGTTACAAATCCTTTAAAGAAGAATTAATACCAATAATTTTCAAGTTATTTCAGGGAATAGAAAAAGAGGGAACTCTTCCAAATTTATTCTATGAGGCCAACATAACCCTGATTCCGAAACCAGACAAAGACACCTCAAAAAAAGGAAACTACAGACCAATATCTCTAATGAACCTAGATGAAAAAATCCTCAATAAAATTCTGGCGAATTGGATACAAAAACACACCAAAAAAATTGTGCACCATGATCAAGTAGGATTCATCCCTGGGAATCAAGGCTGGTTCAATACACAGAAATCAACAAATGTTATTTAACACATCAATAGACTTAAAGATAAGAACCATATGATCATCTCAATAGATGCAGAAAAAGCATTCAACAAAATACAGCACTCCTTTGTGTTAAAAACACTAGAAAAACTAGGGATAACAGAAACTTACCTCAACATTGTAAAAGCTATCTATGCTAAGCCTCAGGCTAGCATCATTCTGAATTGAGAAAAATTGAAGGCATTCCCTCTAAAATCTGGAACAATACAGGGATGCCATCTATCACCACTTCTATTCAATATATTTCTCAAAATATTGGCCAGAGAAATTAGACAGATGAAAGAAATTAAAGGCATAAAAATAGGAAAAGAAGAACTTAAATTATCATTATTTGCAGAGGAAATGATTCTATACCTAGAAGACCCAAAAGGATCTACAAAGAAACTGCTAGAACTAATAAATGACTTTGGCAAATTTACAGGATATAATATCAACATGCATAAATCAAGGCATTCCAGTATATTAGCAACAAAACTTCTGAAATGGAAATGAGGAAAAAACCCCATTCACAATATCCTCAAAAAAATAAAACACTTGGGAATCAAACTAACAAAAGAGGTGAAAGATTTATACAATGAAAACTACAGAAACCTAAAGAGAGAAATAGAAGAAGATCTTAGAAGATGGTTAAATATACCCTGTTCATGGATAGGCAGAACTAACATCATCAAAATGGCAATATTACCAAAAGTTCTCTATTGGTTTAATGCAATGCCAATCAAAATACCAATGGCATTTCTTGTAGAAATAGATAAAGCCATCATGAAATTCATATAGAAAAATAAAAGATTCAGAATAGCAAAAGCAACTCTAATCAGGAAGTGTGAATCAGGCGGTATAGCGATACCAGATTTCAAACTATATATATAATCTACAGAGCAATAGTAACAAAAACAACATGGTACTGGTACCAAAACAGGTGGGTGGACAAATGGTACAGAATAGAGGACACAGAGACCAATCCACAAAGTTACAACTATCTTATATTTGATAAAGGGGCTAAAAGCATGCAATGGAGGAAGGATAGCATCCTCAACAAATGGCACTGTGAAAACCTGAACTCTATATGCAACAAAATGAAACTGAATGCCGTTCTCTTGCCATGCACAAGTGTTAACTCAAAATGAATCAAGGAGCTTGATATCAAGTCACAGACTCTGCATGTGATAGAAGAAAAAGTTGGCTTCGATCTACATATTGTGAGGTCAGGCTCCAAATTTCTTAATTGGACATCCATAGCACAAGAGTTAATAACAAAAATCAACAAATGGTACTTACTCAAACTAAAAAGTTTTTTCTCAGCAAGAGAAACAATAAGAGAGGTAAACAGGGAGCCTACATCATGGGAACAAATTTTTACTCCCCACACTTCAGATAGAGCCCTAATATCCAGAGTATACAAAGAACTCAAAAAATTAAACAATAAGAAAACAAATAACCCAATCAACAAATGGGCCAAAGACCTGAACAGACACTTCTCTGAGGAGTACATACAATCAATCAACAAGTACATGAAAAAATGCTCACCATATCTAGCAGTCAGAGAAATGTAAACCAAAACTACCCTAAGATACCATCTCACTCCAGTAAGATTGGCAGCCATTAGGAAGTCAAACAACAAGTGCTGGTGAGGATATGGGGAAAAGGGTACATTGTACATTGCTGGTGGGACTTCAAATTGGTGTGGCCAATTTGGAAAGCAGTATGGAGATTCCTTGGAAAGCTGGGAATGGAACCACCATTTGACCCAGCTATTCCCCTTCTTGGACTATTCCCTAAAGACCTTAAAAGAGCATACTATAGGGATATTGCTACAACAATGTTCATAGCAGCAAAATTCACAATAGCAAGACTGTGGAACCAACCTAAATGCCCTTCAATAGATGAATGGATAAAAAAAATTGGCATTTATTCACAATGAAGTACTACTCAGCACTAAAAAATGACAAAATCATGGCATTTGTAGGGAAATGGATGGGACTAGGGCAGATTATGCTATGTGAAGCTAGCCAATCCCTAAAAATCAAATGCCAAATGTCATCTTTGATATATGGAGAACAACTAAGAACAGAGCAGGGAGGAAAAGCATGAGAAGAAGATCACCATTAAAAAGGCATGAGAGGGGGGAGGGAAAGGGAGAGATAAGGGAAATTGCATGGTAAAGGAAGGAGACCCTCATTGTTATACAAAATTACATATGAGAGGAAGTGAGGGGAAAAGGGAAAAAAACAAGGGATAGAAATGAGTTACAGTAGATGGGGTAGAGAGAGAAGATGGGAGAGGAGGGGAGGGGAGAGGAGGGGAGGGCGAATAAAAGAGGATAGGAAGGGCAGCAGAATACAACATACACTAGTATGGCAGTATGTAAAAAAGTGGATGTGTAACCAATGTGAATCTGCAATTTTTATACAGGGTAAAAATGGGAGTTCATAATGCACGTGAATCAAATGTATGAAATATGATATGTCAAGAGATTTGTAATGTTTTCAAGAACCAGTAATAAAAAAAAATAAAAAAAAAGAACAGAAAAGGATGTGACAAAATTGAAAGTCCATTCATGTCAAAAACTCTCAGCCAACTAGGAAGGGAAGAGAATTTCCTTAATGTGGTAAAGGGCATCTATATTTTTTTTTTAATAGTTAATCTCATATTTATTTGTCAAAGACTGATTATTTTCTTCTAAAGCTTGCACAAGGCAAGGATATCCACTGTCACTACTCTTAGTCATCATTACACTAGAAATCCTGATCAGTGCAATAACACAAGTTACAAAGTCATATATGGCTGGGTGCTGTGATGCATGCCTATAATCCCAGTGGCTGGGGAGGCTGAGGCAGAAGGATCGAAATTTCAAAGCCTGTCACAGCAACTTAGTGAGGCCCTAAGCAATTTAGCAAGATCCTGTCTCGAAAAAAAAAAAATAAATAAATAAAAGGGCTGGGTACATGGCTCAGCAGATAATCAACTCTAGGTTAAATCCCTGGTACAATATATATATATATATATGTATATATATATATATATATATATATATATATATATATATATATATATATATATATATATATAAAAGGAAGAAATAAAGCTGCCCTTGTTTGCAGATGACATGACTGTGTATATGGAGAAACCCAAGGAATGTATAAAAAAAAATCCTATTGTGTTTAGCAAGGGTCTAGGATACAAGGTTAATCTGTACACACCAGATGTATGAACAGGAAATAATTTGATACTGAAATTTTTTAAAGCACATTTACCAACCCCCCTCCCATTAATAAAATCTTTGTTGTAAATCCAGCAACCCATCCACAGGATCAGTATACTGAAAACTACCAAATGCTGATGAAACATAGAATACAAGTTAATCAAAAGATAACTATATCATGCTCATGGATTGGAAGACTAGTTACAGTTCTGAAGTTCCTTTGCAATCAATCTACAAATGTAAACATTTCCTAACAATATTCCAGAAGGACTTTCCATAGATATAGGCAAGCTGATTCACAATATCACTACACATCTATTAAAAGGCCTTTAAGAAAGACTGACAAATCCCAGGGTTGCCTGGGATGCATAGTAAATCGGACTCTTATTCATTGCTAGTGGGAATATAGTATACACAGCTATTCTGAACACATTTTGGCAGTTCTCTAAGGTTAAATATATTTTTATGATACAAGCCAACAATCTCATTTTAGGCACCTCCTCAAGTTAAATAAAAAACCTATGTTTGCACAAAACCTGGTATGTGAATGTGATCACAAGCTCTACTCATAACCACTCAAAAATTGGAAACAACCCAAATTCCTTTCAAATGGAGACAGATAAACAGTGATATGTCTTTCCCATGAAATACTTCTCAGCAATACAAAAATGTGAATACTAATATATGTAAAACCTTGGGTAAATTTCAAAAAAATAATCCTTGTGGGAAGACATGAGTCTCAAAAAGTTAAATTTTCATGATTTTATTTATGTAATATTCTGAAAAAATAAAACTATAGGGAAAGAAACAGAACAGTATATGAGAAAGGTTAGAGCTATGGAAAGAGTCTGATTATAAAATCATGAGGGTGGGAGTTTTAGGGGGTGATGGAATTGTCCTGAATCTTAATTGTGGTGGAAGCTACAGGAATATATACATGTGTTAAAAATCAATAAAACTATTGAAGCTTTCCTGCAAGTAATTAAATATATATATTTAAAATGGTATACTGAATTCAGGCATGGCTGAATCTAGGAGCTTAAATAATGCCAATAAGGCTTAACCTCCTCCCACTCTTGTCTCTTTTGCTCTAAGTTAGTTGTTGTCTCAGAGAGACTTTCTTTTTTTTACATTCATTTTTTCAATATAAATTTATTAAAAGGCTATTTGTAAGCATTACACTGTAGCAAATATAAACCAATGCACACACAATTAAAATAAGTACACTTTAAATTGCCTTTTCTGTTTGTTCAGACCAATATCTCTTGCCGAAATCTCTGGCTGGGCACAAATCACGAGCCTCCACACAGCTTGTAGATTCAAACAGCAATTCTTTATTCCCGATCTCACACCGGCCTTCTAAAAACACGTCTGGGGAAATCCACGTTCTCTGCCCAAATCCACCACTCCACTGGGCTTCTGTCTCCCAAAATATACTGTCTGACCCTAAGAACTCAAGAGGAGCTTAGGCAGCAGGATACGCCCTATTCTAAATGGGGAATACCCTCATCTCCTATTATGCTAAACCGGGAACACCCTAAACACGGATCCGCCCTGGTCCTTGAGCAAGGTCACCTTATATGCAATGTAGCTGCAAAATGTCCTATTTCCACGAGTCCTTCCACTAAAGAAACATGGGGGTACGCTGGCAAGGAAATTGTCATACCTACTTGGTTGATGGCTCCCAGCAATCTCTAGTGAACATAGATGCAAAAATTATCAACAAAATTCTGGCAGATCAAATGCTAAAACATTAAAAAGGTAGTACACCACAATCAAGTGGGATTCATCCCAGGAATGCAAGGTTGGTTCAATATATGGAAATCAACAATTGTAATTCTTCACATCCATAGACTTAAAGAATCACATGATCATCTCAAGAGAATACAATCATGGCATTTGCAGGTAAATGGATGGAGTTGGAGAAGATAATACTAAGTGACATAAGGAGGCTGACTCATAGTGGGATGGGGGGGCATTGGAGGAATAGAAGAACTCTAGATAGGGCAGAAAGGTGGGAGGGGAATGGAGGGGCCATGGGAGGTAGAAACTTTATTTTTAATGAGGTTGATTCTATTTGGACCAATGTAGGTCATGTGTACATCCTGGGATCATGGACATGCACACCTGTGGCCAAAGGAATGGGATATGCTCTTGGCTGGGCTTGGGTCCTTTTCCCACACCCAGTGGTATAAGGGTAAGTGAGAATCAAACTGATCCAACCTATACGGACTGAGAGTGAGGGAGAGGTGGTTCCAAGTAGGAAAAAAAAAAAAAAACAAGCTGCTATTTACCAGAACAAATATGTGCTAGACAGATCAGCAACTAGAGATATCTCTGGCTTCCACTTGGCATTTCTTACATTCTGCATTACACAAGGCTCTGTCAGCTCTGTGATGCCCTCCACATACACCACAAATTCTTTGAAACCAAGGACTCTGCCTTATTTTTCCTTTCAGTTTCGAATACTGTACACATTCTCCTCTGCAAAGTAGTAGTTACATAGTATTAGCAGCATGCATGACAGGAAACCAATCATTTATGAATATGTTTATAAAGCTATATCTTTGTGTGAACATGAAAAAATCTCTGAATGCACATTGTTTCATGTTTCTCTGCATCTACATTAATAGCCACATTCCCCTTTAATCTTGCTTTTCTCAATGAGGTTTTAACATGTACAGCTTCGTTTTCCAACAAGGGCCAATCAATCATTATATCATCATTCATCATGTCTGAGCTCTCGGTAATGAAGGTGTCTTTGTTTCCACATTAGCAATTTAGGTGGGTGAAAGAGCCATATAGATGTATGACAGAAGACTGGAGAATTGGATTAAACAAGGTTAAACAAGATTCCATTTTCTGGGTCCCTCTTTGCTTCAGGAATTTTGTTGACCCCAGAGAATGAAAGGGCCAATTGTTTGCAAGTTCGTTTTTCCCCCAAACTCTTAGAAGAAAATTGTACTGAAATCATTTTTTTCTCCCTCTGTTATTGAAATAGCAGAGAGCTGGGAATAGCAACCGGCATAGTATGACATGTTTATTTTCAAGTTATTAAAGGAAGTACCCTGGGGCAGGGGGTGCAGCTCAGTGATAGAGCACTTGCCTATCATGGATGAGGCCTTGGGTCTCATCCCCATCACAACAAAATAGAAAAAGAAAAAAAAAGAAAGAAAGAAGGAAGGAAAGAAAGAAAGAAAAAGAAAAAAAAATAACTTATCCATCTAAAATCCTATATTGCAGCTATTATGGGATCGAGGTTAATTGTTCCAAACTACCACAATGGAGGTGTACTCATTGTCACTCATGCCCAACAATGTCCCATATGATTTGTGCCCCAGGCCTTCCACCTCTCCATCCCTCTTTCACATTTCACTCCTCCCAGGCCTACCCACTCTTCCATCCATATTAGCCTTGTGCCTCTTTGTCAGATGTAGTTCATTCTGGCCAGGTGTGGTGGCGCACACAGAGGATGAGGCAGGAGGTTCTCGAGTTCCAAGTCAGCCTCAGCAAAAAGCGAGGCCCTAAGCAATTCAGTGAGATCCTGTCTCTAAATTAAATACAAAATAGGGCTGAGGATGTGGCTCAATGGTCAAGGGCCCTTGAGTTCAATCCGCGGCACTACCCCCCCCCCACACACACACACCAACAACAACAAAATAAAAAGTTTAGTTAATTCCCATGTCAGGGTTTTGCAGTTACTTCATTTCTCACCCCATGCACCACTGACATTTGAGGCCAGATAAATCAGGGCTGTGGCTCTGCCACATGTCCTGCAGAATGTCTAGAAGTATCCTGGGCTGCTTCCCACTGGATGTTAGCAGCCACCTTCCTTCCTCTCTAGATGTGACAACTCAAAATGTCTCCATATATTGCCTAATTTTCTGTGGGGATAATATGCCTGCCGTGGAGATGGCTGTTTCGCTGGAGTCAACGCTGGATGGTTCCATCTGCACTATTCCAAGCTCAGCTTCACAGAGGCATCCCTGAGCACACTACCAATGGGTCATGTTCAATCCCAGCACACAGACCCCTCTGCAGGAACTCACTCCATCATGTATGTGCATTGACCCTGTTGCTCTCTTCCATCAGTGTCCTTTCTTCTCCATCCACCATGAACCTTATGTGCACTATTCTGGTCCCCAGAACCTGGAGCAGAGGCTGCACAGGATTAGGTTCAATACATTCAATCACATATGTTGGGTTAATGAACAAAAGAGAGTGGGTGATTATGCCATCAGGACTTTTACCAGCTCATTCGTTATCATTTTCACTGCAGAGAGATTCAGCTTTTTGGAGATTTTTTTAAATTATTATTTATTTGGTACCAAGATTAAACCCAGGGGCGCTAAACCACTGAGACACACCCCAGCCCTTTTTATATTTTATTTAGAGACAAGGTCTCACTGAGTTGCTTAGGGCCTTGCTCAATTGCTGAGGTTGGCTTTGAACACATGATCTTCCTTCCTCAGCCTCCCCAGCCACTGGGATTACAGGCATGTGCAATCGCATCTAGCTTATTTATTTATTTTTATTTTTTGTGCTGGATATTGAACCTTGGACTCTCAATTAGTGAATAACATCACCAGCCCCAGTGTCCCCTTTTGAGACAAGGTCACACTAAGTTGCTCAGGCTGGCCTGGAACTTGCAATCCTCCTGCCTTTGCCTTCCATCTCTAGGATTACAGTTATGTGCTGTACTCAGTTCTTCTAGCATTTATTCCTTCCTTCCTTTCTTCCTCCCTTCCTCTCTTTTTAGTTGTAGATGGACACAATACCTTTATTTTACTTATTTATTTTTATGTGGTGCTGAGGATGGAACCCAGGGCCTCATATGTGCCAGGCAAGTGCTCTCCCACTAAGCCACAACCCCAGACCTCTCCTAGCATTTCTTGAGCCTGAATATTTCCCCCCTATTTATTTTTTTCTTCCCACATTTTTTATTGGTGCATTGTATTTGTACCTAGTGATGGAATTTGTTACATATCCCTAAACATACACCATATAGCAATATAAGTTGCTCAGTAACACTTCCCAGGGCTCCCCCTCCCTCCCCTATTCACTTTCTCTGGTCCCTTTCCTCTGTTGATCTCCCCTTGATTTTCATGCAATCCCTGCCCTCAGCCCCTTTTCTTTTCCTGTTTCCGCTCTCGCTTCCTCATATGAGAGAAAACACTACCCTTGGTCTTCTGAGTTTGGCTTACAGAAACTGAATATGTTTTACATGTTTACTCAGTATACTTTTTTTGGGGGGGGTACTAGAGATCGCACTTAGGGGCACTTGATCACTGAGCCTCATCCCCGTTCCTATTTGTATTTGATTTACAGACAAGGTCTCCCTGAGTTGCTTAGGGCCTCACTTTTGCAGAGGCTGGCTTTAAACTTATGGTCCTCTTGCCTCAGCCTCGGTAGCCATGGAGATTATAGGTTTGCACTCTGAGCCTGGCCTACTCCATGTGATTCTTAATGTTCCAACCTGACTTAAAATTTTACCTTCCTCAAGAGGCTTTAAATGCCAGAAATACAGGTACCATTTCTCATCCTTAATGTCCACTCACTCCAACTTGGCCTCTTCCCCTTCCCCACTTCCCTCCCTTCCTCTCATCCATTCCTCAAGCTCCCAATGTGTTCCAGACCCACAGTTATGCTATAGAGATACTGAGAAAAGGATTCTAACCTACCAGTCTTTTTAGCCCTCCAAAGGGCCCCGGCAGTGGACAACTAATTATAACAAGATGGATAGTATTTGCATCGTGAACAGAGAATACCAGCAAACTCCCAGTGGATCTGAAGGCTTTCAGAAACATCTTTCCCATCGTGTGCATATATATAGATTATTCTTCCTTCTAGGATCTCGAGTCTTTTGGGACAGACACTTTACATTCTCCTCGCTTTAGGTTCCTTCCACAGTACTCAGCACGGTATCTTTAACACAGCAAACACTCAATAATGACTCATTGAATCAGTTAATATAGCTAATAAAATACTGATAATAAAATACTGCTTTTTAAATACTGATGTAGAGGGCTGGGGTCGTAGCTCAGTGGTAGAGCGCTTGCCTAGCATGTGTGAGACACTGAGTTTGATCTTTAGCATCATATAAAAATAAGTAAACAAAATAAAAATACTGTGTCCATCTACAACGTAAAAAATAAAAAATAAAATAAAATACTGATGTAGAGAGGTTGCTTCTCTTCTTCTCTAATTTGAATAGAAAACACATTTTTTCTCCAATCACTTTGTTTAGAATAAGGACATCTCCACAGGGAAACAAATACAAAGCCTCTTTATTTGTTCCCTCAAATGACAATAGAAACTTGGAATTAAGACTCAGGTACCAGAATGGAAAGCATGGGAGAAAAATGGAAAAATATTAAGAGTAATTCAGATGCAAGAGGGCTAACGAACGAAAAAACTCTTCATGGTGTTAGTTTTCCCGTGTAAATGGTTAACGATGACAAAGAACAATGGGGCACTGTCTTTTATTTATTTATTTATTTATTTATTTATTTATTGGCACCAAGGATTGAACCCAGAGCACTTATCCACTGAGACACACCCCTAGTCCTTATTATATTTTATTTAGAGACTGAGTCTCACTAAGTTGCTTAGGGCCTCACTAAGTTTCTGAGGCTGACTGAACTTGTGATCCTCCTGCCCCCAGCCTCCCAAACTGCTGGAATTCCAGGCATGCATAATCTCACCTAACTTTGGGACAGTGCATTTGTCAAGTTAAGAAGCCATGGCTACTTTTTATTTTACTTTCAAAAAAAAAAAAAAAAATATATATATATATATATATATATATATATATATATATATATATACTTTTATTTTTATTTTACTACAAAAATGTTGTTTTGGTTTAGTTCATACAGTCGTGTGATTTATAAATGTCCAGTTTGTCCGATATGGCTAAATGCAGAGGATCTGACCTTGTAGTTCCTAAATCCTTTTATCAGGGGTATTCAGGGGTATCTTTTCTCAACCTATGCTTGGTACTCTTGTGGCTGAGTGTTTTGAGCACTGAAAGTAAGGATTTGGAGAACCCACTGAGATTC